>NC_081412.1:392943160-393073160 GCF_030272615.1 Cryptomeria japonica | reverse complement strand
CCAAACAAATTGTGTGTTTAATTTTTCATTAGATTAGCTCACTCATAAATGAATTGCTTAAAGGGAATGAATGTGTGTATTATGTGTTTTTAGTGCTTGTTCATTTTGTAGGGTGGACCCACATTTCCACCAGGTACCTTCTCCCCTTACCTTCAGGATCCTAGATGTAAGAGAAAGGTGACAACAACACCCACTTTTTCTTTTATTAGTGAAGTATTTGATGGGGATTTCATCACCCCATTTAGGTATTTCAAAAAAGGAGTAGCTTTAAAGATTTCATCACCTCTTAGCGATTTTTGAGCAGTATTTTTCTTCGAGTTGCTATATAAAAGGCTTTGCCAAAAGGTTGCTTGCAATCAAAGTGCAATCTAAATTCAAGTTTTCCGATAAGGGTTGTTAGAGCCTTGAGTATCTCTCTTCGCGACATCTGCATACCATCTTTGTTCCTCAAAGAATTACTATGAACCAATGTTTTAGTAGCCCAAAATCTCTTTTTCTTGCTGGTGTAGGAAGTTAGACCTCCAAAGCCACCCCGCATTACTACTATTCATTATGGAGACAAAAATTCCTTGGTTCATAAGATCTTCAGATGTTTGGGGTAAGAGGTTTGGTGTGCCCGTGTCGTGGAGGGGAGCCAGTGTCACCAATATCTCGAGTTGTTTGCTTTGTTTTAGCATTTGCATTTATTTGAGTGGGGACTCAACAAGTAGTATCCTCTTTCCATCCTAGGTAGTACATGCTTCAAAGTGCTTTAATTTTTTAATACTAGTAAAAAAATCTAGGCTAACCTAGACCCCTTTTCCAGCCAAAACTCTGATTCAGAGTCAAGAAAAGTCAAAAAAACCATTTTTATCTTTTGTGATTATTCATGATAAAACATTGCCATTTTAGAAAATCAAAACTTGTGAGAAACTTCAAACATTACAAACAACAAAAAATTGTCCAAACATTTCAAACATTGAAACATCAAACAAGTGCAAACATCACTGTATCAATCGAGAAATCAAACTTGTCTCAACCATATATAGGTTTCATTTTAGCCTTGCATGTTCATCATAGGGTCATTGTCATATTGTCTCATACCATTTTATAAAAAAACTTTGCATAGGTATTTGGTCCATGTCCATTTACTTCATATCATTTTATGATAGACTTTACATTGTCATTATCCATGTATTGCCCTAGGATAATCTTTCACATAACTCACAAGGTCAAATAATTATCTACATTTTACATTTCATAGTCCATTTTTCCAAAGTTCTCACACTCATCCATTCACATTGTCCCCTTTAGGACTTAGCATTACCATCCTCATTTTAGATCATTTCCTTAGTATCAATTTTCACATTGCACTTAGATCCTAAATTTATTTATTTTTAAATCCAAAAGAATATCAAATCTTAGGACCAAAACATTGTGTTATTGTCAAAGAAGTCAAAAACTTGTCAGAATTTTGTCCACTATCAACATTATCAAGTCAAACCGTACCTCATTAGTCTAGCAACAAGAAGAACTTTGTCTATTTTCATTATCTTGTTCTTTTGCCCTTCAAAGGTCTTGACTTCATTACAATTTCTTAGGGTTACACCTTTAGAATTGTAGTCTCAAAGATTTCCAAAAATCTCAAAAAAAAGTCCAAGAACATAGGTGCATAGTCTTTCTTAGCTTGCATTTGTCCATTTTTCCCAAAATCTCAAATATCAAAACAAAAACACAGGTTGCATTTGTCATCCTTAGTTGCATTTGTCATCCTTAGTTGTATTTGTCATCCTTAGGTGCATCTCATTTCATCCAAAACTCAAAAAAAAACTTAGAAGAAAAGTTCAACAAAAAAAATTAAAAATTAAAACATTGGCCCAATGTTATCACCAAACATCCTTGATATTTGTCCAAAACAAGCATAATGACTCGACATTACCAGTATCGTAGAGAAGGTGACTTTCCAATAGAAAGAGAATCATCCCCATATCAACCTTCCTACTCTCATGGGACTATACCATTGCAATCAACCAATCAGTCATGTCAATCCAACATATACTTGTCCCAAAACAAGCATCAAACTTATCATGACCAAGCAAAGGTCATCCCTATTTATCCATCACTTGAAGAAAAACTAGATCAAGAAATAGAGATCTTGGAATACAAAGTTAAAAATAGTGAAGAGACTAGATCACAAATGTCCTAAATATTTTGAAAATTTAAAGGTCCTGTAGTCACATAAATCTGTCCATTTTAATTAAATGAATATTTTCTATTTATTTGATTAATAAACCCACTAGCCAACAGTTAATTAAATTAACATTTAATTAATTCATCCTCAAATCATTCTCCTATTAATTAAATAAATTATTCAATTTATTTTAATTAATTCATTAATCAATTAAATGAATAAATCCTATTTATTTAATTTAATCTTTTTTCCTATCTTAAATAAATAAATAAAATATTTATTTAAATCATTAAACCCCCCCCACTTGCATTCTCCTACAAATGCAAGTTGCAACCATAAGTTGAAATAAATTAATTTTATTTTAATTAAAATCCCATTTTCCCTCACTCATCAAATCCACTTGAAATCCTAAATCCTCTTCTAGATCCTTCTAATCACTTTCTAACCATTCCCAATTAGCCTAATCCATCCCCTAAATATTGTCACATTTCTAAGCAACTTGGAGTCACTTCTCAAAGCCTTCAAAGTCTTTGAAAAGCATTTAATGCTTTATGTGTTCAACAAGCTAACCTCTAAAGTCTTCCAAACCACTAGTGACTCTTACATGACCATTAATGGCTCTTACATAACCATTTATGGTTAAATCCACTTGCTCCCATGGTTAGAGACTTTACCTCTAACTCAACCCTCATTCAACCCATGGGTTTCTTCAAGCATTTATTGCTTTGACCATGGTTATCTTCACTAACTCTTGCACAAGAGTTTATCCATTGGATAAAGGCATTATTCTTTGAATAATGAATTTGTTCACTCAACTCAACATTAACCCTACCTCCCAAGTTAACCCTCAAGTCATGTCAAGTATTTAATTCTTCTTCCCTCTCCTCTCAACCCATCTCATGTTGATATTTGTCATCCTAGGATTGGATTGAAAGTCCTCACATGGATCTTAAGCCCTTCAATCCTGACCCTTGTTGAGATTACTTAATCTCAGCCATCCATTGCTCCATTTTACCTATAAATAGAGCTCATTTCTTCATAATCCAGATCCTGAAAACTTGTATGCATTTAACCTATATTCAATTTTAGAGAGCATTTTAGCATAAGCACTCATATTGTCATTTTGAACTAAAATTAATCTTAGTTCATTTCATAATATCTCATATTTAGCTTGTTTTTACACTTGCATAGCATGTTCTAAAACATTTTTCAATCTTGAATTTCCATAAGACATCCATATTGCAAAAAGCTATTGAGAGCTACACTCATTTGGAAACTTGGAGAGGAGAGGAATAAGGGAGGAGAAGCTACAAGCATGGTGGAAGGCATTTGGAGATATCTTGTTGTATTTCTTAGATTCATTAAGCTTTTTATCTTATGTTTAGTGTCTCTCTTGATATGTTTGCTTAAGATAGTGTTTAAATTGTAATTTCTAACACTAGCATATGTTTGATATTCTAACAAAATCCTTTTTGTAGAGCATCAGGTCCAAATACAAACTTAGAGCTAGCGAAGGTATAAGTTCTCATTGAAAAATCAAACATACCATCTCTCTTCTCACAAATAAACATGAGAAACCAATTTCTAAAAATGAACACAAATCAAACCTCGTTCAATCAAGTTCCAAATCAAACCTCATACAATCAAATTCCAAATCAAACCTAATACAACCAAGTCCCAAATCTAGCTTTATTGGACCAACTCTCATATCAAACTTCGTTCCATCATATCTTAAATAAAAAATTCTTCAACCCAACAAAACCAAAGTAGTATAATTCAACAAGGGTCACCACCAAAGATCAAACCAATTTTTCTTCTGATGCAACCAAGTGTTCCTCAAGCAACCACACAACCCCTGATTCCACAAGTAATTGTACAAACAAGTCAACCCCTACCAAGGTTACATACAATTACACAATCAATTTTGTCTTCGATCGAATCACAGGTCAGTGAATATCCTCTCATGTCCTCAAATACATCATCAAGGGTGTCCCAAACAAACACAAGTGTAGTTACAAACACACCACCCTTTGGACATCAACCAAATGTAGTCAATGTGTCACCCACCACGCAACAAGGTAAGTCAACAAAAACCTATTAACACACAAATGTCAAAGTAATATCACAAACAAGATTGCCCAAACAATGAAAATGCCAACCTAAACTTCTCAATAGTTTGCTTCAACAACTAGGTTACGCACAAGAGACTATTTATGAACACAATCATCTACCCATGTCTAGCAATTGCTTATCCTTCCATAAAGAAATTTCTCCTCAAGTAGCCTCTGTATGTCCCACCATTTTCTCATCCCCTAAGGTTTCACAAGAGAAATCTATATTATCTCCATCAAATGATACATCCACTGATGCAATCTCCCAAGGGCTATCTATAGTAAGTTTCCAATCTAATCCAATTCATGACACAAGTCACTTCCATACTCTAAAAATGCAAAACCTAATGACACCATATGCTCCCATTCTAGACAATCCCATGAAAATTCCATCACCCTCATGTCAGAACATTTATTTCTTTCCAAAATCCCCCACACATATTCAAAATCATACCCCATGTTAAGAGGACGACCCAAAGAATAAAGAAATGAGTCCTGAAATAGATCAAGGTCAAGATCTTAAATCTTTCTCATTGCATCCAACATTTGTCCAAGATTTGATTTCCTTTGATGATCCCATTGTCCCTAACCATCCTATCCACGGTGATCCCTTTCCGTCTCAAGAATATATTGTCCTTCCAAGTCTTATTTACACTTTGCTTCCTAAGAAAGATCATCGACATCCCTTCCATGCTTCCTAATGATTCCATTCAAAATCAAGAGAAAAACACCCTTACAATGGAGTTCAATGATTCCTTTCCAAGTCAAGATCAAAATATCTCTTCACCTTCATATCTACCACAATATCTCAACATCATTTCAAATACCTAACAAGATCCCTTCATATCTATGTCTTAATCCTCCATGTCTCCCACAAGATTCCATCTCACTAGATGATCCCATCAATCATCTTGGTCCAATGCCTCTACGCAAGATGTTCATGAACCCCCTACATATCAAATGGGTTCCTCCACCTTCATCGAATTTGGTTTACTCCATGAGCCTGTCATTTCTTTCATACCATATCCTTCTCAAAACAGAAAAAAAGTACCCCATTGGTAAAAATATTTTTCAAAGCATGCATTATCAAGGCAAAAGGTTAGGCCTACATGAACAAGGCATTTTAGAACCCCTCCATAAATCTTGATGGTTATGGCCTTGGCTACATAGCTCACTCTCAAGATGTTGATACCCATGATAAATCTCACATCCATCCATCTAAGTCCAAACATGCACATTTCTCATCCTCTAAATCCATTTTGGGTCCTCATATCCCAAGATCAAAGCCTTCATCCCTTCCATCCATCTTAGGTCCATACATTCTTTCACCCACTAGCTCATAATATACATATACTATCATAGATCAAGATCAATAAAGGCACACATCTTTGAGAACCTTTGGACACCCATCTAAAAGACCCCCACATCATTTATATCCACCCATGAATCATATTAAAATCCATGTCTAACAATCCACATATATTTAAGGATCAACATATCCCATCTAATCGACGTGTAAAAATAACAACGCATAATATGATCCAAAAAGAAAAAGAAATGTCCAGAAGGCCACAAAGGCTCATTGAAAAAAAAGAAATTTCAAAAGTCACATGAGTTCCTAAGTCGCCCATAAAAACAATGTGTTCCAAGGAACCACAAAATAAATAAGTGTCAAAAACCATGTGGATTCCCAAGTGGCTCTTTGAAGCACAATATCGCAAAGAAAAATTAAATTTGTCATCATTAATTGCTATCCCTCCTTTTAATCATCTCCCTCCTTTCAAATCAATTTTGGGTCCTTATGTCCCAAAATCCTTATTCCCTCCTCCATCAAAATTGCGAAATTCAATTTTTTTTTTGTCCATTACTCCACCACCCCTCAAGGCGTGTGCCAATTTTGATTTTCCAACATTTTCCTCTAGTCATGCACAAGTATTCCAACATCCCATCCATTATCCAACATCTCTTTTCCACCTTTCCATCCCTCTTATCCAATCCTTTGCATAAATCCCTATCCCATTTCATCCAATCATCTATTTCATTATCTTATCAACGTCTTTGAGTATAATTGCATAGGCATGGTCTATTGCAACACAATTTTTAAGTGTACCATCCAAACAATAAGATTCTTGAGTCCTTTCTCCATGTCCTATCATGCATCAATTGTCTTCCGAGAAAATGAAAAAAAAAGAGAGAGAGAAAAGAAGAGAATCACCTTGATGAAAACCTAGCAAACAAGCGCCTTGTGCAACAAAAAAGTCACAAAAAAAGTAAAGAGAAATAATTTGACCACTGGGGAAAACCTAGCAAACAGGCACCTTGGGAAATTACCATAACGAAAATATAGCAAATAGGCATCATGTGTAGTCCTTCATCTTCTTGCATTCCATACTTGGGGGTAGATTCCAGTCATACTATCATATCACATCCTATGCTATCGACCTTCATTCTCCTTTGTCCCTCATATCCATTATCCTACATGTATCCATATTTCCTTTTCTGACTTTGATATTGAGAAGGCTAAGGATCTTCTCAAGCATCACACATCTTATCTGTTTCACCTTGTGTATGTTCCTTTTGTCCACATTGCTTCCCTTATCCTATTCATATCCCTTATCCATTTTTTAATCTTGCTTGTCATATCCAAGTCCCATTTTCATCCATACTCCTGAATCCATTCCTTGATCTTGATCAAATCTAAGGAAAAATGGAAAAATGGAAAAATGCACAAAATATTTTCAAAAATCTCTTGACATGTCCAATCCTGTGGACCACATGCCATCTAGTGCACCATGCTATCATCTTATTTGTAATGTCCAATCCCCTAGCTTGGCAAACACATGTTATCCCATCGTCGGATAGTCCTTGATAATCAAAGCAACTTTAATACCATCTTAAGATCTCATTATCTCTCCTCTATCCATTTCAATTCTGCTAGTTCATTCATCCATTCATAATGCCCCTTCCTTGCTAGACACTAGGGGCAATTTTCTGAACTTGATCAATCAATGGAGTCTTCTAAGCAATCTGAGGATGACGCATTTAAATATTATAAAGTCCTAAAAAAATCTCTAAAAATTACACAAAGTCTTGAAAAAATCCCTAACAATTGTACAATATCTTGAAAACATCCCTAAAAATAGTAGTGTCCTGAAAAAATCCCTAAAATAGCATAATGCCCTAAACTAAATCCCTAAAAATTTCATAATGTCCTAAAAAAATCCCTAAAAAATTGTATAATGTCCTAAAAAAGTCCCTAAAATTTGCATAATGTCCTGAGAAAGTCCTTAAAAATTGAATAATGTCCTGAAAAAATCCTAAAATTTGCATAATTTCCTAAAACAAATCCTAAAAATAGTATAATGTCCTTAAAAATCCTAAAAATTGTATAAAGTCATGAAAAAACTTAAAAATGGCACAACGTCTTGATTTTTTTAAAAAACATCCAAATAATGTCCTAAAAAAATCTTTTCCCAAAAACATGCGGAAAATGATCCTAAAAAAATCACAAAAACATCAAATATTTGCAAAACCCTAAAAAATTTAAAACAATAAAAATCCAAAAAACAATCATTTTTCATTTCATCAATATATTTATCCTTTGCAACAAACATACATTTGAGCGGACATAAACAAAAAACCTATTAAACATTGCGCTTGTCAAATAATGCTACACGAGACAACCTATCACTCAAGTCAACAATCAAACAAATCAACTTGTCACATCAATCAATCAATATTACCAGTTCTTTATCAACTATCATGTGTCTATTAAGGGTGTGGTATACTCGAAAATAGACAATGTCCTTCTAATATGGGGTACTTCATTCTCAAAACCAGACATCATGATCATCCTATTAGACAAACTATCAACTTTGATAACAAGATCAGATTCGTTGTTGACTCGCTTGGTCTAGCGAGTCTTATGTTTTGCATTGATCTATCTTTGATCATGTTCCTATGCTACTCAAGGATATCCACAAGTAATGAGAGTGGCTAGGATGGTTCATGATCTTTTTGTTTTTGTTTTATGCTTATGGGATGTTTTTATGACATTTTGGGGTGTATGTTTGGGTGTTTGTGTTGGCACGTTCACTTTGTAACTGTCACATATACCTCAACCCTTGACATGCACACCCAAAATTTTAGAACGGATTGGAACATTCCTTATCTGTTTTATGTTAGTTTTTTTCTGCAAATGGATTGCATTATCGCTCTAACCTCATATGTCATGACGTGATGTATCCACTTTCCATATCAAATAAAGCTCTCTAAAAATAAGGTGCACTTATGAAAGCAAGGATATTTTCATCACTACTAATTGTTCCCCATCTACTTTTTATTTATTGCTAACCATTTTTTCTCTTTCATTATTTTTCCTCTTTCATTTAATATTCTTGTCTTCTTTCGAGAGATCATTCATTTCTTCATATATAAACAATCTCTCAAGGGGGCATCTTACCTCCATCCCTTAGTTTGTTGGGGCATGATTTTTTTTTTTAATTTCTTTGAAACAACACTCAAAATCTCATTGTCTCAAAGAGGGGCAAAACGTAGATACTAAAAAATGGTCAACGCTCCTGTCTTCTATTTTTAATATGTCGTGTGCGTAGTCTTTATTGACCTAATTTTCCCAATTCCTTCCAATTTCACCCAATTTGCCCTAATTTGACTTAATTTGACCAAATTGAGGTCTTTGGATGTCAATTTGATTGTTTTGCCTATTAGCTTTAATTAATTAAATCCCTATTTACTAATCATTCCTTAATCATTTAATCATTCATCACTAACCATCTCCTTTTTAATATTAATTAAATAATTTTATTATTTAATTAATTTCAAATTCACACTTTAATTAAATGATTTTAATCATTTAATTAAATATTTAATTTCTATTTCCCCATAATTCAACAATTTATTTAAATTATTTAATTAGCTAATTGTGTCATCATAATTAAATAAATATCTTTATTTATTTATTTGTCCTAATTTTCAAAATAGAAACATATTTTATTTGTTTTATATGATTCTCTCCAAATACTCCTAATTTATGAATTTGGGAAACTAATATATTTCCATGTTTTATTTGATTTTCAAAAATCAATCGTTTGGCCCGTTAAGTGGCCTAGCTAGGTTAATTCAGTTTTGAAAGAACCTATTGATGTTGCTTGGGAAAAACCAATGGAGGGATGGTTGAAAATTAACTTTGACGGAGTGTCTAAAGGGAACCTTAGGCCATTAGGATCAAGTTTCATTGTTCGAGATTGGGAAGGGGATGTGTTAGCATTGAGAGCAAAGATATTGGATGATGGCACAAACAATGTGGTAGAGGCTTTAGCAACATTATTGGCTATTAGTTTTGGTAAGAATTTGGGGGCTTTGAAAATTCATTTAGAAGGTGATATCTTAATTATCATCTAGGCAATTATGAAGGGGAGTATGGAAGCATGGCATTACAAAATCTAATTGCCAAAATAATGGAAGAATGAGCCTTTTTCGAAGATTTATGTATAACCCATGTTAGGAGATTCGAGAACATGGAAGCAAACACTTTATTGAAATGGGCCTTAACGTTCAAAGAAGTTGAGGAACTAAGGACTGAAGACTTTAGAAAAATTTAGTTAGAGTAGTTTGGTGAGTGATTAGGGGATAATTCACAGTCATTACTGGGCGTACTAACAGATTTTAATTAATGCGATGTCCAAAGAAATGTTGTGAGGAAGGGCGACAAAATGAAGTGGACACTACATTTATGGCAAAGTGTAGTGGGAGTTGTTGTTTATGAATGTGTGCCTTCACATCTCGATGTCTCGATAATCTTGTTCATTCCAAAGAAGCCCTCGAGTAGGTATGGAGTAGGGTGATGACATTGTGGAAATAGAGGAACCATGGAGGCGAATTTTACGTTGAAGGCATGCAAGAAGGTGTGCCCTTTCTTTGGTGATGTGATAGAAAGAAGACTGAGAGGAATGTTTTTATTTCAAGGTGAAAGACTAATCGAATGTGTGTAGTTAATTCTGGGAACAATATTTGGAAATCTGAGACATAGATATAGAACAAACATGGTTGTTTTCTGTAATTATGGTATGGGGACTAGATTTGGGTGAGTCGAAGGAAATGGTGAAGAAGGTAATGGAATCAATTGTGCATAGAGATTACTTGGATAGAATGGATTCAATCCTTAAGTGGGTGATACCGGGGGTAGGGTTTGATGTCCGTGAAGGAATTGAAAATGTAGAACATAAACGTGTTGGGAAATCCATTCCCTTTGTCCATTGGTTGGAGGGGTGTTGCAAAACACGTTGCAGAGCAGAGGTCAAACATGGCTGGGAAGCCTTAAAGGTTTTTGTCCAATTAATGGAAATTGAAGGGATGATTCAACAGGCTAAGGCAGAAGTGGAACCCTTGGAGGATAGAGTGTTGCGACCGCAAAAGAGGAAAAGGGTGAGTAGGTAGGTGGAAGTTGCGGACCTGGGGAGCTCGCATGGTGCATGCAATTAACTTTCTTCTTTCTACAATGAAACTCAAAGTTTTTTAGGCTGGTTTGTATTTACATATTTGGGTTTAGCCATGCTCAATGTAAAGTACTAGTTTTAATCAGATAGTGCAAGCTGGTTATGCCGATTCTTGTTTTTGAAAAAAACAACTCTGTACTGGTTTTGCGAGCAATTTTTTGAGCTCGACAATGATGTAATGGGTTTGAACAAGGGTTTTTGGGGTTGATGGTCATGCATAGATAAATGTTTCTATTTCTTGGGTGGTTTTTTTGGAATGTTTGGAAGCTTTTTTTATAAACTATGATGTACTTTTTTTAATTGAACAAATTAAAATCTTTTTACTGAGCAAAATAAAATAAATTCAATCATTTTGGCAATATCTCATTCATTTTAATTTTAAATTGAAAAATGAGATATGCACATTCAAAAATTAGCTTTTTATGAGGACAAATTTAATAAATCTTCTTTATTAATTATCTTCATTTATCCTCTCATGCGGGGATAATTCTCGATTTTTAATTTTTAATTCTTCCATTTATCCTCTCGTATGGAGATATATTTAAAAAAATTAATTCTTAAATCTCCATAATATCTCCAACTTGCTAATTTGATCTTCATGAGGAGATAATTAAAGATTTTATTTATCAATTATATTTGATATCTTCTCCTCATTTTTTTCCATTTTCATCCATATCCTAAATGGAAATTCTCTCGTGCATTCAATCCAATCCGTCTATCTAACCAAAAATCATTTCAATCTTGTCCATCCACCAAATTTTGAGTTTTATATAAATTGGGACCTATTTCTTCATTCAAATCATCTAATTTTTAAGTATTGTCATTATGTCCAATCATCTAGCAAACTTGGTTTTCATGCATCATTGTTTTGAAATCATTTCATCTTACAATCACATTTTTGAGTATTACTTGATATCATCCTTGATTTCATTCATACTTGCACCTGCAAATGAGAGCGACATCAAATTAGAGGAGAAAGAAAGAACAATGGATCCATATTGAAGAAATGGTGATATCGATTATTATGTTTCATGTTGTTTGCATTTCATTTCAATGTCTCTATTTGTTAGGTTAGGATAATTTAGCATAATTTTTAAGTAGTTTGTTATTCACTTTGGTTATTCTTTGGTTTTCATGATTAACCCAATTTTCTTGATCCACACATGGTAATACAAAGAGTTTTCTTCATGATCGAGTCTCTGATGATCTTTAGCTACAATAGAGAGACCACAAAACAACAAACCCCCATAAACCTTCTAACTAAAATGGCTCTACCCTTCATGAGGGTATGAGATAAAGAAGTTTACAATTGTATCATATCATCTAAGAGACAATATACAATATAGAATCTATCACATGCAATTTTTTAGATAACCTTAGATACCCTCTAGCTAAGCATGACAACTCTAATTGGAATGCAACCTAACAGACACAATGAATTGACATTGAAAACACTAATTGTATAACTTTGGCAAAAGCTTTGAAATATAAAATCGCATTCCTATATGGATATTTGTGCCATTCTTCAAACACTTCTTTCTCAAATTTGTCATAAAAAAACTAATATTATGATGATATGTTAGATGTAAAAAGACAATAGACACAAATAATTTCATCAGTCAAGGAATAATCCAATAGTGAACAAATTATATATATATTTCATACACCAAGATAGGTACATTCTCAAGGTTCTTCCTAGTTCATAAAAAAAATCTCATTCTAGATATCAAGTGCTGGTATTATATGATGACCTTGACTTGGAAGGTTAGGGATTTGAATGCACCTAACAAATGTCGACTCATGAAATCTCAAATTGATGCTTGCGAGGCTGACCTAATTTTATTTCAAGAAATTAAATTATTAGATTTTTAGGGTCAGTCAATATTAAAAAGCTAGAAGATTTGGAAGGGCATCATGTTTCCTATAGTGGGAGTTTCTGGTGGGATAGCTATTTTTTTGTAGGGAATCCAAATTTATTGTGGAGCCAATTTTAATAATTTCTTTATGGGTGTTAGTTCAAGTTTATGATTTTGATCTTTTATTTATGCTCTTAAATGTCTATGGCCCCTTGTCTATAGTTGGAAAGAAGCTGTTATGAGATTCATTGTTAGAATTTTGAGAACAATTCAAGAGGGTAGGGGTGATTATTGGGGGGGATTTCAATGCAATTTTGTCTTTGGATGACAAAATTGGTGAGATCATTCCTCCTCTTTATATATAAGATTTTAATGACTTTGTTGATAATAATGGCCTCATTGATTGTCCCCCATCAAATGTCAAAATGACTCGGTTCAATAAAAGAATGGACTTCCTCCATATTGCTAAGAGATGTGATCAATTATTTGTTAATCCTACATGGATTGTGGATCGAGAATGTTGTCCTTAATAGATCAAAACTAGAATAGAGAGAAATAGATTTAATGCTTAACAACTAAATTTGGTTTAGTCCAATTGTCAATTCAAGGGTGTAAACTTGTGAAAGGTGACATTTCTATATGTTTAAGGGTTGTAGGTAATGGGATGATTGTTGGTGAATGCAACTAAAAACATTAATTAAAACTACCTAAGTAAAAATATGGTTTAATTCCTTTGTTCTTCTTTTGTGACAAGAACCATGCCAAAAAATACTATAGGTACTATTATGGGAACAATAGCAATCTAAGATAGTAACAAAAATTGCTACAAGAACTATTATGGAAATAATAATAGTCTATTACAACGACAATGACAGTCTACGTCAGTGACAAGAACTACGACAAATACTACTACATGAACAGTAACTATAGTCTTATGAAATAAATAATTAAAAACTAAACTAAAAATGTCTAAATAAAAAAATTCATAAAATTACTCACACTTTAATAAGTAAAATGAACTATGCTATTAAAATAAAATACATAACTAAAAAAATCAACATCTAACCATTTCAAGAGAGTGGACCCTCCTCTCCTTTCACGAGGTGATAGAATAATTTAGTGCAAACTCCAATTACTTCAAACAAGTTGTTGCGTATTATTTATTTTCTAAAAGATACACTCTCTATCTCACACCATTTCTTATGTATTATATAAGAAATGAGGCATTTACAAATTTGCATAATGCTTCCCTACTATCTCTCCACAAAATTAAATCTCAAATGAGAATTATGGAGATAATCATGTAAGTAAGATGTTATTAACGTGGTAAGTTTGTTTGGTAAAAAAATAACCAATATATCAAATTGGTTTTTGTTGGTTCCCAAAACCACAGATTGGAAATCAAAAGGAACTTGCCAAATTCCTCACTGAACTAATCAATTCTGGCCAATGAACAAGAATGGTCAAATACCAAATTCCTCTACACTTCAAGCTCCACTAGACCTAAGCAGGTATACCTTAAACTCCAAAGCACAAAGAGACTTCTTTGTAGTGAATTTAAACTTAATGCATAAGCTATTTACAAGCTTGGCAAACTGACCTGCAACTTTGCTATATTGTGTGCTTTTAATTGCTTAAATATGAAAAACAGAGTGTATTTGATTATAACTACATATTTGTAAGAGAATGCACTCTGTTTTTCATATTTAAGCAAT
Source organism: Cryptomeria japonica (assembly GCF_030272615.1). Classification (NCBI taxonomy): domain Eukaryota; kingdom Viridiplantae; phylum Streptophyta; class Pinopsida; order Cupressales; family Cupressaceae; genus Cryptomeria; species Cryptomeria japonica. The sequence continues at coordinate 393,058,793 of NC_081412.1, read as the reverse complement.
TAAAAGTACACAATATAGCAAAGTTGCAGGTCAGTTTCCCAAGCTTGTAAATAGCTTATGCATTAAGTTTAAATTCACTATAAATAAGTCTCTTTGTGCTTTGGAGTTTAAGGTATACCCAGCTAGGTCTAGTGGAGCCTGAAGTGCAGAGGAATTTGGTCTTTGACCATTCCTGTTCATTGGCCAGGTTTGATTGGATCAGTGAGGAATTTGGAAACTTCCTTTTGATTTCCAATTTGTGGTTTTGGGAACCAACAAATTGGCGACTCTGCTGGGGAGTTGTCATAGGAAGTGTTCAGAATCTTTGGTGGTTTGTTTCAGACTCTACTGGAGGAAGGAGCCCAGAAGATTAGTAAAAAATATTGTTCCTCTTAGGAGGTGGTGACTCTACGTCTAGTACATGAATAATAACTGGTATTTTGAGAAAGTAAGAGAAAACCCTGGGAATTTATCAATAAGGTTAATGCAGGGGAAAAGGTCTCTACACAAGGGACAAGATAATCTTGTTCAATTGAGTCCAAAGAAGAGATACAAAGAAAAGAAATCAACACCAAGTATGGCATTTGGGGCTTATAAGAAGTTCCATAGTAGAGAGAATTGATCTTCATCTGGTTATAAATCCTATGAAAATATGGAGGAAAATCCTTTCTATACCATAAATGCAGAAGATAATAAGGACAACCATGATGAAACCCTAACTACTGAGGAAGAGGAGGAAATGCAGTGGGATGCAGTCATACTTAAAATGGCTGACCTAAATGGAGATGAATCCAAAATGGCAAAGGTTCTTAAGAGACAACAAGACTGGGTATTGTAGAAGCTCGTATTAAAAAGAGATACCATTCAAAGCCCTAAGTTGGTTGAAGAAGAGAAAGGAATAGGTGAGGGAAATAGACCAACAACCCCTAGGTATAGTCCCCCTCACATGAGAAACATGGAATAGCCATTTAGGATCTTTGATAATCCATTGTCTGATGTTTTGGATAGTAATTGTGAAAAAAGGGATAAATGGAAAAATATACCCTGCAATGAAAATAAAAGCCAGTATAATGATAGACAATGCAATAACCACAATAGTGAAAGAAGAACTAGCAATGGGGGAAATACTGGTAACTGGAATAATAGTAATAGGAGCCACAATGTAAGTAATAATAGAGGTAACAATGGTAATAATAGAAATAAGGGCAATAATGGTAATGGAAACAATAGAAATGGAAATAACAATAATCAAAATGGTGGTGGAAGCAACAATGGAAACAATAGTAACAATAGAGGAAATTAAAACTATCAAAATAACAACTATGGTTGTAGACCACCTATGACCATTGAAAGGTATAAATAGTTAGATTTCAGTGGGATAGTTGGATATCCGAATCAAATTTCAAGTGATTTAAGGTCAACCATCCCTAAGTTCACAGGCAATGGAACTGATTTTGCAGAACAACATGTAATAAATGTAAAAAATACCATTGAAGAATTTGAAGTCCCTTATGAAGATGTTTTTATGAAATTGTTTGTTCAATCTCTAACAGAGGATGCAGGTGAATAGTACATAAATCTTCCTGACAAGTGCATTGGTAGCTAGCAGGAGTTTGTGACACAATTCTTGGAAGAATTTGGAGACCATAATGATACTTAATTTGCATCTCATGAGTTGACAACCATAAAGAAAAATAAAAATGAATCAATCTCTGAATTTAATAAAAGGTTTAATAAAGTGCTTAATAGAATAATAAGGGATATTAGACTCGTTGATTCATTTTTGATTGACTTTCATTTGAGTGCTTTTGACAGCAAGACTCACTATGAGATTTTATCTCATAGGCCTACCACCTTGCAACAAGCATTTAAGACAACCACTACCATTAAAAGCAACAGAAAAGATGCCGGGAAAATTGGCAAGAGAGATGATACAAAACTATGTAATCCCAGAGCTACAAAGAAGGATGAGCTTAGCCAAATCATGGACATGCTAAAAGATATGAAAGGTAAGCAAAACCACAATGAGAAGCTGCCTCCATATAGAAGCAACAAGCTAATGAATTACAATAGGCCAAGATTGCACGACATGCCATATAACACAAACTAGAGAGACAATAAGCTAGTGAAGCCAAATCTAAACAAGGAAACTCCAGATCCATTGAAAAAGGCAAACAATTTTGTGGAGAAATATCCATGGTGTGAAGTCTGCAATCTACCCCATGCTACAAAACAATGTATGATCACTCAAGGTTTAGTAGAAGAAAAAAATCACGAGGATGAGTATGAGCCCACAGTGAATGTACTTTCATTGGATCCATTTTGGGGTAGGGATGAGGATTCTTCTGAGGAGCAGTCATCAGATGTACAATGAAGGAGAGAGAGCCAGTAGTACAACGTGCAACAAGTTTTCACTGATGATGATGAAGAAGATACCCTAGCCTTGAGGAGATTGTTCCATGATGAAGAGCCAATGGATTCCTTGATAAACCTAACAGATGAAGAAAATAAAACTTATACTGTAGCAGCAGTAGCATAGGCAAAAAACAATTATCAGCTAAGGAACAAAACAATGAAACTAGAGCAAGGTAAGCCATCTGGGATATTTGCAAAGGTTCCTAAAGCAGTGGAAACAAAGACACCATCACCGAGAAGGAAAAGGAAGGTACAACATAAAAGGTCAAACAAATAGAACCTCCTAAATTGAAAAATAAAATTGAAAGGAAGCAAATTAGTAAGCCAGTTTCAAATTATGGATCATTTATGTCTCAGGCTTTATCACAGGTGAAAGTATCTCTGCCATTGCTTGAAGTGATGAAATTCCCTAATTATAAAAATGAAACAATCAAGATTTTGTCTAACGTTGGTGAAGTTAATAAAGAGGATAATAAGCCAAAAGCTGAAGATCCACCTGTTATCTATTTGGGAACTTCTATCACTAAGAATCTTACCCAGGTTGATCCCTTTTATCTGACTTTGTTGATTAACAATAAAATGGTTAAGAATTGTATGATAGATTCAGGTGCAGTCATGAACATAATACCAGAAGATGTCATGAAGGAACTTGGGATGCATGTAGACACTCCATATGGGAAATGTTATGCTATGGATAATAGATCAGTCCCAGTTGTTGGAATCATGAAGGATGCAGAGTTTTGATTTCCAGCATGCCCAGATGTGTCATATAAGACATACATCACAGTTGTTCAAGTGCCTGCCAATTATGGGATGTTACTATCAAGGCAATGGTCAAATTTGGTAGGGGGATACGTTTAGTTAGATTTGTCATATGCAACCATCTCGGTAAAAGGAACATATGTAAGGATTGATAGAGAGCCAAGATCATCCTACCTGATAGAAGAAGTTGATCCAAATGAAACAACATGTTATCTCCAAACAGATATGGATAACTTTTAGGTAAGTATTTCTAAACCCATTCGATGCAAAAATAATAAGCTTGAAGACACTATTAAAGCAAATGAGGATAAAATTTGGAAAATGTACTTTGTTGGTGCGTGCAGTAAAAAAGGAAATGGAGTTGGTGTGCTTTTTATTTCTCCTAATGGGAAATCATTCAAATATTCTTTCTTGTTAGCCTTTGAATGTACAAAAAATGTTGCTGAGTATGAGGCACTCTCGTTAGGTCTTAGAATAGCAAATAAACATGGTATCAAACTACTAACAGCCTATGGTGATTCAGAGTTAGTTGTATCTCAAGTAAGGGAAAATTTTGCTACTAAAAATGTAAGGCTTCGAAGTTATAGAAATAATGTATGAGACTCTATTGAACTTTTTGATACATTTTCTATAACATGGACTGAAAGATCTAATAATATTTTAGCAGATTTTATGGCTAACCTAGTAGTTAAACATAATGATATTCCTTTTGATGACATTACCCAAGTTGAAATAAAAACTAGACCTGTAGTGCTAGATAACATAAAGAACTAGCAGATATTTGATGATGATAGGGATCTTTTGAAGTTCTTATTTTGTGAAGATCAGTATGAGGGCCAACACGAGGATTGGAATGCATATATGGAAGAGGAGAATGGTAAGGAGTCTTTGTTTGGAAAAGACATTCTACAACTTAAAACAAATAAGATTCCAAAAGGGTTGGTGGAACTAGAGAGGATGTTTGACTATAAGGATATGGCGAATTTTAAGCCCAACACTGGAAGTTGTGAATAAGTGGAGAAAATAAACTTGGGAAGTGAAAACAATCCTAGAGAGGTATACATTGAGAAGAAGCTTACACCAAAAATAAGAACTGTATGGATTAATTTGTTAAGAAAATACAAACATGTTTTCTCTTGGTCATATGATGACCTTAAGGCATGCAGAGAGGGTTTGTTTTAGCATGAAATCCCATTGAAGTCAGATGCAAAACCATTTAGGCAAAATAAAAGGCCTATAAATCCTACATTGGCTCCCAAAATGAAAGAAGAGTTGTTGAAGATGAGGAATGCAAGGATTATAGAGCCTATAAGGCACTCCACATGGGTATCCACCTTGGTGCCTGTTAGGAAGAAGAACGGTGATATCAGATTGTGTGTAGACTTTAGAATATAATCAGATTGTGTGCAGAAAGTAACAAGGAATGAGCTAATCTCTATGATGGATGGGTTCTCTGGCTACAATCAAGTGAAGTTTAAGGAATAAAAAAAATACAAAACAACTTTCACTACACCATGGGGCACATATGTGTATGCTAGGATGCCGTTTGGACTTACCAATGCTGGAGCTACTTTTCAAAGGGCCATGGATGTATCCTTTGAAGGCCTCATTGATTACATTATAGCTATATACCAGAATGATATGACAACATACTCCAAGAAAGAAGAAGACCACTTTAATGATCTAGAAAAGATTTTCATCAGAGCACTAGAATATGGTATTTCTCTAAATCCAAAAAAGTGTCACTTTGGAGTCACTGAAGGTAAATTGCTGGGTCATATTGTATCTAAAGATGGAGTAGGGATTGACCCTGAGAGAATTGCAGCCATTGATAAAATTCAGATTCCTAAAACAGTCAAAGCCATTCAGTCATTCTTTGGAGGAATCAATTTTGTGAGAAGGTTTGTGTCAAATTTTTCTAAAATTGTAAAACCTATTGCAAAGATGTTGAAAAGGGGTGCAAAAATAAAATGGACTAATGAAGCAATTGAGGCTTTTGTGAACATTAAGAGGGCCATCAAGGAAGCACCTGTACTTAAATCTCCTGATTTCTCTAAACCTTTTCAAGTATTTTCTTTTGCTTCATTTCATACTATTGTTGCAGTTATGTTACAAAAGAATAATGAAGGTCATGAACAACCAGTGGCATTTTTTAGCAAAACACTACAAGCTTTTGAGTTAAATTATGATATAAATGAGAATCAAGCATATGCCCTAGTAAAGGCTGTAAAATCTTTTAGACCATATTTAGTGGGAGCTAATGTCATTGCGTATGTTCCTATTGCAGCAGTCAAGGATATTTTCAGGCAGACTGAAACTATTTGGAGAAGATGCAGATGGATCAATCAAATCTAGGAGTTCAACATTGACATCTAGATTTCTAAATTGGTAAGAGGTCAAGGTTTGGCTAAACTGATGGCAAAATCAAATTTGGAGGCAGCACAGATAAGTCAGGTAGAGTTGGAGGAGGCTCAAATAAGCATTGAAATGTGTCCTTTGTATACGGATATTATCTATTATTTAAAACACATGAAATGTCTAGAGGATTTAAATGATAGTAAAAAAAGAATACTTAAGCTTCAAGCATCTAGGTATGTATTGCTTAAGGGTGATTTATATTGGAAAAATAGGGATGGCATCCTTTTATTTTGTTTGGATGTTCATCAAGCACAATCTGTTTTAAAGGAATTGCATGAAGGTGTATGTGGGGGTCATTTTTCAGCAAATACTACTGCCCATAAAATAATTAATGCTGGTTACTATTGGCCACAAGTCTTTAAGGATTGTCATACTTATATTAGAAAATGGTAAAGGCATTACATGATAAGAAAACTCGTGACAAAAATTTTTAAAAAGGAGAGTGGGTGCTCAAGTGGAATGCAAAGGACCAGGACAAGGGCAAGCATGGAAAGTTTGAAGCACTCTGGCTAGGACCATACATCATCATGGATAAAGGAGGAGAAAATTCATACTTTTTGCAAAACACTGATGGTGAAATTTGGGAATTTCTAGTCCATGCGCAGTATCTCAAGCATTTCTCCTCTTAAGGAACATGGAGTATCTTTGTACTTTATTAGTGTAGCCTTTATATTCTATTTTTTTATTTGTTTTTATTGGTTTGCTTTCCAGAGATGGCTGAGATATTGCTATGTCCCTAAAAGGAACATACATCTCCAGAAAGAGCCATTGTTAGCACATATTTTTGCAAAATATTTTTATGCTATTTAAATGATGCATTCTATGTATATTTCTATCATAAGAGCATTTATTGTTGGGTTGCATGTGCAGGAGCTATGTTACAGCATCAGAAAAATCCAACTGTGACCTATTTCCTGAATGGACAAGTATCAGTTGGGCATGTTAAGGGTTGGCACTAAGTGGGGACTACATGAAGAGGTTTCATTATGACAGTATTGGGATTCTTATAAGAGCATTTTTGCACATGACAAAGATTGGGCCTATGTGATGGAATTTGAAATTTTATTAGCACACATGAAGTCTCCATGGAAGATTGGAAGCATCAACATTCATGAAGAGGAGCTTAATTTGCATGATTTTCAAATTTGAGTTATCGACACAAGTTACCTCGACAAGACCACTTAATCAAAACAATGGAAGGATCTATCGACGTAACCCAAACCGATCACTCCGAAGGAGAACTAAAAAGTTCATAATGGAGGGTTCATCGGCATAACATTCACTATCAGAGGCATGAGAAAAGTGTTATGCCGATAGTCTATGAGGTTATCGGTATAACTTACACCGATGAAGGATAATGCAGAGTGGATACTTTGAAGTCGTCGAGATATCAAAAAGTGTAAAAAATAGCTACCCTGATACTTGATAGAATGGATATCATGGTGGATGGAAATGAGGTTTCATTGGGATAGCCTACACCAAAAAAAGTGACCAGGAAAGTAACAAGGTGAAGTCATCGGGATAATATCAGCTAATCGGAAGAAGACATTTTCGGCTATGCTAATACCCAATGAGGAAGCTGAGGTAGTTGCTAAGAAGGAGATCTCATCGGGGGAACATAGGTTGATAGACCAGAATAACATAAGGATAGACAAGATGGAGCCTGAGCTCATCGAGTCATCAGAGAAACATAAGATAGGTTGTCTTGACACCCAATAAGTTTTGCAACATGATGAACAAGAAGGAGGATTCATCGTGATAGGTCAGGTTTAGCAGAATGAAAGAAAAATGGCTACGCCGAAGCCTGATGGATTGATCAGGGAAACCTACGCCGATCGAAAAGACAAAAAGCCACATCATCATTGCATGTACAAATTGGAAAAGCGTATAATACGGGTGGCGCCAAGTGATTGAATCATCGGGAGGAGTTGTGCCGATTAGCCATTGTAAAATCTGATTTCAAACGGATCGGCTTGCCATTATTAAATGTAGACAACAGGTAGGTCTGTGTTCGCACAAAGTAGATCATAGTAGGATTTCAATTGAGTAAATGCTTCTAATGTATCAAAACTATATATGGGATTTTGTACAAAGAATTTGCATAACTGATTGAAGCAAATAGAAAGATTGAAGTGAAATTGAACTGTAGAGAATTGAATTTCAGAAGGCTTGAAAAATTCAAATATGGAGGGTTCTAGTTCTAAAGGCAAGAGGAAGGTCATTGAAGTCTCTGATAGTGCCTCAAAGAAATCTAAAGGTGGAGAAAGCATGAAGAAGCGGAAGTTGAATCAGGATATAATCAACTAGATGAATTCACTAGGAGCCAAGTCCCGAAGGTCTAAGGTTAATTTGCCTATCTGTGATCAACTAGAGGACGATTATAAGGAAATTGGTGATGTCTGGACTAGGGTTAGGGGGATTGAATTGTTCCTCTACCATTACTCATGAAGACAGAAGCTGATGCCAATATATAATCCATGAATTACCAGTCTGGGTAAGCTCGTAGTTTTGAATGTATTCGTAAATATTGAATTGTTGAAAACCTTGGTTAAGAAATACAATGCTACGAAGAGATGCATCCAATTTCCCAATGGTGATGCATTTATTCGCTTCAATACGAACACAATCTACAAAGTGTTTGATCTGAGCTATGAAGAAGAGGTGCCTCTATCAATCGAGGAATTGGAAGAAGAATATAGAACCATGGATACGACCTATCAAGGATGGAACTTAGCCATCCACAGGGTGGAGAAACGGAAGCTAATTGATGAAGATGGTCCACCCTATGATATAAATATTTTCAGACAGTATTTACAATACACACATATGGATTGCAAATAGGTAGGAGGAACGAAAGCTCCAGATGTAGCATGGATGGGGCCATTGGTTCTTGCAGTAGACATTTAAAGGTACAAACCAAGACAGTTTGATTATGCAACCTATCTGGTCAACAAACTGCATGAGGGTTTTCTGAATCTTTAGAATAACCCTGACAAGTCCTTCAAGCATTATTCACTATTGATGCATATTGTGTTGTTCTATGGGAGATTGAAAGGACTATGTCCAGATGGCTTAAGGGTAAATCCTCAGGGAAAGGATGGACAAGATCAGCCTATACAGTTGTGGTGTCGTTGTGGGATTCGAGGTATGATAAATCTCACTATGTGGGATTTGAGAAATTTTTTGTTAAACCACTGTTTAGGGTTTATAATGTGTCGTGTGAAGGGTCATTCTCAGAAGTGATTAAAAGATTTCTTAGGCCACATGAATACAAGGATACTAGAGTCAACCATAATTTGGGAGATTGGTATACTTGCAGAGATTTTACATTTGTTAGGGTTTTTGGATTCGAAGGTGCTCCCTATGTGCTACCAAATCCTATGCCAAACCAAATTGCTTACTTGGAGATTGTGAGACAATTGAGTGTCTCTAATGCACAACACTTTGGGGGTGCCTGCAAGCAAGCCTTCTTACTTGGGACTTCAGTTTGGAGATTTTCAGAATAGTCACTACCAGAGCTTATGAAGCCATAAATAAGAAACTAGTGGATGAATTCAATCTGTATATGTACACGCCAAGGAAGAACTACGACCCAGAAGGTTACATCCACAAGAGCAAAAAAGGACAAAACCTGGGAGATTATCTCCATGAGTATGATGACTATGAGGACCTTAGAAAGAACAAAGAGTTAGAAGAACTTTCAAATTTTGTTGAGGACTTGGAAAGAAGATTGGAAGAAAGGAAGAAAAGACTTAGGGATCTGGAAAGAGAAGAAGAAAAGGATGTGGAAAGTGATTTTGGAGAGAATGAAATAGTTTCCAAGCTTTGAGTACCAGAAAAGAAAGATGAACCAGATGCTCGTGACAAAATTGTAGCAACATTGAATGTAGATTTAGATGCTAGGGTAGAGGAGCATACATCTTTTGTATCAGATGATGAATTTGTTAAGTCAAAGGAGTTTAAGTCCTTTTTGTATCATTTTAAAGGAAAGAAATTAAGAGATGCAATGCCAGATGTGACACTAGAGAATGAGGTAGAAATGGTTAGAAAAATGAAGGCAAATATTAACTCTGAGTTAGAGAACATGACCCCTCAAAGGGGAAGACAACTTCTTGTAGAGGCAGGAATCATTCTTTTTCCAGGTTGGGACCTGAGTGCATCTTTTATTTTTGATAGCTTGTTGCATTCAGATAAGAAAGATTTTAAGTTAGACATTCAGGGTGTTAATGATATTTTAATTGGATCAAGATATGATCCAGATGATGAGGCTATGCTTTTATGGGCCCTCTATTCCCCGAATAAGAGGCCAAAGATTATAGATGTTGACAAGGCCTTTGGCCATATGATGAAATTAAAAGTTGGAGAAATAGATCCCATGGTCACAACAGAGATGGGGATAGATCTTTCAAAATTGAACAAAGCACAAATGAAGAGGGATATAGAAGAGAAGGAAAAATACAAAGCTTTGTATGAAGAATTATTGAAGAGAGGTGGTCATCCAGTGCCACAGATTATAGATGGTTCAAAGATAAAAAAGAGGTATGATGAATTGTTATAGGAGTACAATAAGTTAAAGAAACAGGTGCGAACTGTCAGAGCGGATGTAGCATGTGTTGATCACTAAAAGATATGAGAATTTGCAAAAAGTATTAGAGGAATTCTGGACTATTTATCAGAAAAATATGGATAATGTTGTATCACACTAGATAATTTATGATAGATTAAATGTGTTATTGCAAAATAAAACACAGAGTGACAAAGTGGTCTGCAAGGTCAAGAAATTGATTGATGCCCATGAGAAATTTACAACTGAATTAAAAATTGAATATGAGGAGTGTCAGGGGATTATCCAACATGGATTCCCAAATGTTGTGGATGATACAAGGATGATAAAGGATAAAGCCCAATGGATTTCTGATTGTAGATCACTACTCAGTACGACCCTTAACATCACCCATGCAGATACCTTGGACATGACTAAAACAAGGGAACAACTGGATAATTTTGTTACATTGGAAGTGGCAGTCAGAGATATCATCTTTGACACTTGCACCTGCAAAGGTGAAGGATATCTTCAGCATATTCAGAAGTGCGGTCAGAGGCTGGATGAGAAAAGTTAATTTGTGTCATTGTAATATGTTTTGTAATGTCTTTGGTTGTCATAGCAGTTAGGGAGTTATTAGTTAGGTTTTTGTCAATTTTTTAGTTTATATTGATGATAGGGTGTGTCCTTTCATTTGTGTCTTTTGACTCACATATGTATAAGGAGTTATTTTGTATGTAGAGGGTGGACGATTTTTCACATTGTCTATTGGGACTATTAGTATTGTGTTAAGGCAAGTCTATAGGAATGAAAAGTTATTTTTTGTGCAAGCAAGATTATCATGAAGTACCTGTGAGTTTGCAGCTTTGTACATATTTTTATTCAAAAACTAATATATAAGATCCACTGTTTTATCTTCAAATCATTCTCTGTTACATTATGTTGATGAATCAAGTCCTTTGGATAAATCTAATTTAGATTTGTTGTAGTGTGCCATCACATGCTGTTGTATAGGAAACATAATTGTTTTTTTAATTTTTCTTACAACACATAATGAAACCATTGCAGTGATAGTCTTACATATTGTGAGTTTTTCAAACTGTCTCCAAAGTTGATTAAAATATTTTCCACTGAGTAACACATTAATTGTCAGGTAAGGCATTGGTCTATTGTTAGTATTTGTGAGTAATTCTGGTGTGCATAAGTTCCTCATCAGGGAAACATACTTCTTATTCTTATCAGTATTGTTCTTTCATAATTACTTAAAGTTCCAACATCATTCTCTTACAAATATTCAGTTATAATCAAATACACTCTGCTTTTCATATTTAAGCAATTAAAAGCACACAATTTAGAAAAGTTGCAGGTCAGTTTGCCAAGCCTATAAATAGCTTATGCATTTAAAAGTTTAAATTCACTATAAAGAAGTATCTTTGTGCTTTGGAGTTTAAGGTATACCCACCTAGGTCTAGTGGAGCCTAAAGTGCAAAGGAATTTGGTCTTTGACCATTCCTGTTCGTTGGCTAGAATTGATTAGATTAGTGAGGAATTTGGCAAGTTCCTATTGATTTCCAATCCATGGTTTTGGGAACCAACGATTTTAACAAAATAATTTGAATGTTTATTTTTGTCTCGTGGCCATAATAATAGGGAGCATAAAAATTATTTGTGGCCAACAAATGTTGCATTCAGTTTATGGTCATTATGATATAATAATTTATTATAACAAAATATTTGATATTGTGAAAAGTTTATATTAGTTGGAAATAATTTGTTGGAAAATGCACCCATGGGTAACAAGAGCAACAAGAAGTTTGAAGCCTATTATCTCCATTGTTATTGATATGTTGCTGGAATGATTGTCTCAACATATAGAAAATATAAGTAAATATAATCTAATATTTATTATTCACTTAGTTTATCTAAAAACTAAATTAAATATTACATATTTATATTTGATCATATGCAACAAAAAGTGGTAAAATGGTATGTTTTGGTATGAAAATTAAATATGAAAATGGGTATTAAGGCATATAAAAATGCTAAATTATGGGATGGAATGGAATGTGAATGGTTCTCATTAGTCACTCTCAAATTATTTCTTTCTTGATGAATACTAAGAGGGGAGGGTTGGGGGGGCGGGGTGAATTAGTATACCAAAAAATACTGAAAACAATCTTTTAAACAATTTAGCGGATAACCGGTGCAACAGATTCACTAATAAAATGATTAAGATAAGTGCAAACCAAATAGAAAACAAAGCATTCACCCACAAAAGCACAATCACCATAACACAAGATATTTGACGTGGAAACCCAAATGGGAAAAACCACAGTGAGCAGAAACTCACAAGTAACTATTTGCAGAATAGTAACCAGACTGGTTAAGGTCATACAATGTTCTTCACCAGAATAGATCTTGTTAGGAATCTAGATCTCTGTTAGGAGATAAGTCCTGTTAAAGACTACCTTGTTAAAGGATTTCAGATCCACAGTTGTAAACCACCTTGTTAGAGGATTTACAAAGGCTTTGCTGGGCCTACTCGGTTAAGGGTTTAAGACTTGTTGAAGATATTAGTGTAATACCCTAAAAATGGTCATCTAAACCATGAGCCCCTAATCTCGACAATGTCACCAAGGTCCTAACCAAAGGCAATTAAATAAATCTTGAGCACACAATTAATTCCTTAAACATCAAATGTCACATGGCAAAATTAATCACTCAATATTATTTAAATATTTATTTAATTAATTGATCATTCCAAGTAAATCATTTCAAACAATTATCTTATTTATTTTATTAAATATCCTAGCATATTTAATTAAATAAATCATTTTGCCAACAAATATTCAAAAATGGAAATAAATCAAAAAAGGAATTAATTGACCAAAAAAGAATTAAAAATTTGAGAAAAGAAATCAATTGGAAATAATCTTGAAAAAAACAAATTAAAAATTGATAAATAATCTCAAAGAAAGCAATTAAAACAATTAAATATTAAAATTGAATGAAATAGAGAATAAATCAGTTTTTTATGATTTTATCTTAATTCTAGTTCAATTTCCTTTAAAACTGAGAAAAGCATCCAATCACATCAATTCACCTGGATTGTGCTTCCTCTTGGAAAATCTTGACCGCTCATCATCATTTGATCTCAGCCTTTGGTTTCTTTCTGAATTTTATATAAATTCAGGCTCTCATCTCTCATTAAAAAATCCTAGAGAATGTATTGTTATTATGTTGTTTTTTCTCTAGGTTCATTGAGAATTTGCATTGAGATATTGCATATTAGTTATTTCATATTGCTTAAATCATCTAGCTTAAATATTCATATATTGCTTAAATCATGTTAGATTAATCTTGCATATCTAGCTTAAATATTGCATCCATTTAGCTCATATTCATGCTCATATAGATTTAAAAATCTTTCGTTTAGGTGTCGTCTAGTCACTGGATAGCTTAGCAATCTGAGAGCAATCTAAACTCGCATCTGCTAGAAGGCAATTGGTCGATTTGTTATGGTTTTATTATTCATTTTTATATCTGTCTAACCATGCATGTAATGACTTAATTGAAGTGTTGTGTATTATAGATACAAGTTCACTTTTCACACACACATTTTTGGCACCCATTATGGGGCCAAAGACTACTTTTTCGACCTCAAAATCATTTTTTTATCCTACAGGTTTCATCCGTACAATCTCTGTGAAATGTCATACGAGTAGTTTTACTACATCGTACGACATTATAATGAAGCCTGTTATTTGTCGTATGAATATGAAAATGGTGTCATACGACATTCTGTTCTGAATATTTGATTTTGTCTTCTGTCGTCTTGTGCTTATTTCTAACTCGTACGACAAAATCCTTTTGTTGTTTCATTCTATGGGAATTGTCGTACGATTCTGTTTTCTGTTGGATTAAAAGCAAGTTTCACTTTTCAGGGTTTTTTCTTGAATTAAATTTTGATTACGCTAACAATAACCCTGAATTGTCTTCTATCTGGCTGGTATTTTCATAGCCTAACCAATTTCTTGTAGGACACTTGTCAAAGAATTTATCAATCAAACATACTCCTGTCAAAGAATAAAAACAACAGGACTACTGATACGTTGTTTTTGTAGGTTGCCTAAAGAGAATCAATCAAACATTATGTATTCTTTATTTTTTTTTAGGCACCTAACTTGCTATCTAGTTAATGAACAAATTTTTTTTTTGTGTTTTTAGAAAATTCTGAGAGGTAGGAGAGTATGCTCTTGTCTTTTTTTAGACAATCAGAAATATAGACCCTTGAGGCATTTTCTTTATTTGAGATTTGTACATCTTTAGCAGGCCTGCCCTCCCGAAGGGTTGAAAAACTCTTAAAGCCGTTACGATCGATGTGAGGGAATGACCTAAGTGGGAACGACTAAATGCCAAGTACTCCAACCCACTATAAAATAAACATGATTTGATGAAAATCAAGTCAACGGTAGTGCTCGGGAATAGCTCTCCCTAGTACCTTCGGGTATATTGAACCTTGGTTTTCAAGGCTGGGAGAACTCTTAATTGAGTTTATACCTCAACGCGCCAAACATAACCCTTACTAGATCCAATTAAAATTAGAAGCTACCCGATTCACCTCCAAAAGGTTGATAATCTTTGTAGAGAGATAGTAACTCTCCAAAGACAATTGCCATATCATGCCCCCATTAGCATTTGGAGTCAGCTAATATAGTGTTGAGAATCCATTGTGTGAGACTCAATGACCATATTCTAATTAGCTATTGGGTGTGTACCTAAGTTAGCAAGCAAAGATTTTCTTCTCTAAGCCAACTTCCATAGGGTTTGCATGCTGTGATTGGAGTTACTATTTATACTGCGTGTTTTTTGTGTTTTCACCCTTGAAACTAAAACTGGAATACCAAAACTGGAGAAAACAAATCAAACAAATCAACAACTCAGTGATAAAACTCTATCCGTGTCAAAGCTAGTCTATCCTAGTAAAAAAAATCAGTCCACCTTAGAATTGGTCATACTCAGTTGTCATACTTAGCAATCGAGAAAGCTCAGAATTCTTGTCTCTGTCCTATTAACAGTCATATGAGTCTGATCATTTGTCATCCTGCACCATATCCTGTGTCGTACAAGTATTCTAAATTGTCGTCTGAGCTAAATCCTGTGTCATACGAGACCCAACAGTGTGTCGTTTAACCTAAATCATGTGTCATACGAGACAAAACTGCACTAAATCTTTTGTCGTTCAGGACCTACCCATTTGTTGTACGGTACTAGGCAGCAAATCATACGAAATAGAACTGTTGTCGTCTTGAAGCTGTTATACTGTCATATAGTCTCAGAAATTTTATCATACGAGTCTTTGATTTTGCTAATCCAGAACAGTCAAACCTGTCTAAAATAGTCTAAAGCAAGCCTAAAACTGGTTATCATCCTCCGGAGCATAAACAACCTTGATAGTGTACCTCTGCCGTTGCGTTGCATGACTTTGTCGATCATCTCTCAGCTAGTTCAAACAAACATCTTATCAAACCTAAGTTAACTTAGATAATGTCTTACACAGGATAGATCATTCCTGAAACCAGACCAGATCTTTGCTACTTCTCTCAATCACTATGTTAAAACGAACTACTAGCTACAATTTGATCTTGACTTCTGCAAAACATTTGGCTCGTGGTCCTATCGGTTACAAAATGCCTGTTCAAACTAGAAATTCTCACAGCAAAAGAGACAAAGAAAAAGAAATGCCCTTTTCATCAAAAGACAGTCCATTCTTTGTGGAAAACCCCTTTTACAATAAACCGTCCTCATCACAAATACCAGTTTATGATCTACCAATCTTTGGTCAACCCCTATCTCCCACCATGTCTGGGGAAAGACAAGAAAGAGAAGCTAGTAAACGAGACACTCACGATGACTTTAGCAATCATGCCACTGATAGTGATTCCTCATCGACTAAATCTGAGCTTCCTGAACCTCCCAAAGACGAAGTACATAGATGTCAGAATGATAAAGAGTTCCAAAAAAATGATGAAGGTCATCATGGGTAGGGAAAAAGAAGACTATTTCCTAGAATTAGCAAAGCAAGGCACCAAACTCTCTACTGGTTATAATGTGGAGGCCCTCATCACTAAAGAGGAAGAGACACCATGGGGAAAAATAAGCAAACAAATGCAAACATTACAAACTGCAGTCACAAAACTACAAAACAAAGATAAAACACCAAAACAATATTCTCTGGACACAATATGCCTATTCCCATTTGACAAAAAACTTTACATGCCTCCATTTCCTTCACGAGTTGAGATCCCAAAATTTGACAAATATGATGGTACCTCAGATCCTCAAGATCATGTTAGAGAGTTTTGTGCCGCCTTTATGGAGCTCATGCATGATCAAACGTACCTCATGCACCTTTTTCCAAGAAGTTTAGGGGGTCAAGCAATGGAATGGTTCTCAAGTCTACCCAAAGGAATAAAAATGTTTGAAGAACTAATCCAAATATTTTTACAACAATACTCATACAACATTTGTCACCTGGTCATCATGATAGAACTTTGCAATACCAGACAAAAGATAGGAGAACCCTTTCTCATTTTTCTCGAACAATGGAGAAAGATGTTCTCTAGATATTCATGGACTATCCCAGATCTTGAGAAAATGGATATCTTTGTCAACAACCTAATCCCTGAATTAAAGTATAGTGTTCAGATGCAAGTACACCCTTCCTTCAACAAAATGGTAGATAACGCCCTTAGAAGGGAAGATGTGCTTATAAAAAAGGGAGATATATCACTTTGGAAAGAAACATCGCAAGGTTCTAGTTCTAAAGAAAAGAGAAAAAACTGGAAATATGAAAAAGATAACAATAGAAACATTGTTAGTGATGGAGTGGTAGATACTGTCCAAGCAAAAACAAAATCCACAATATTTAACTTGGTCAGTGGCACACAAGCACTCAAGGCAGCTGAAACTACGATAGAAAATCCTCCAAAGAAACAAGAGAATGGTTTAAAGAAAAGCCTTGGCTCTGAAAACCTAAGCGTGATTTTACTCCTCTAGATGAAACATATGAATCCTCTTTTAAAACCTTATTGGCAAATAATCTGATAACATTGCCAGACAATTCTAGACCATATGACCAAGAAATTAGATCCAAATGGTGGAGATAAAACGAATACTGTGACTACCATTGAAACAAGGGACATAACATAAACAACTACATGAAACTTCAACATGAAATCCAAGATCTCATTGATGCAGGCAAGATCTTTGTTGGAAATCATGCGTCTAATGCTGATCATAAGGCCTTTAAAGATCCCTTACCGACTTATGAACAAGGAGATTCCTCAAAATCGAAGAGAGGAGCTAGAGTCAATTATACCTACACTAACAAAGATAATGTGATCAACATGATTGAATCTGCTCAACCTGAATATTGCAATGTGATCATAGTCCAGGATCACCAAAGTCAAGCACAAGCTGCTAATGTCGTGACTTGCACTCAAAGGAAGATTACTCTCCCAGTAGCTAGTTCCTCAACTTTCGATCAAACAACATCAAATCTACCAAATAGACAAAGAAACACAATCATGGCCAAATCAAAATAGTTGGCTTCATCATCTTCTCCTGGTTATAGTATTGTTGAACAATTGAAGAGAACCAATGCTCAAATCTCCATTTTGGAACTACTTAAGATCTCTTCTGCTCATAGAGAGGCCCTGGACAAGGCTCTACTTACCACCAGTGTCCCTAAAGATTTAGACATAAATCGGTTTCAATCTATGGTGGGTCACCTAACCTCACCTCATTACCTCACTTTCTCTGAAGAAGATGATAACTCATTGAGTCACCCACATAACCAACCATTACACATTGAAGCCATGATCCATAAACACCGAGTTAAACATGTTTTGATAGATGGAGGCGCTGGGTTGAATATCTATACATACAATCTACTGACACAACTAGGTTTTTTTGCAAATGTTATTGATCCAACAAAGAAAATAACAATCAAGGCTTATGATGAATAAGAAAGAACCTCTAAGGGTTTGGTGTGATTACCGATCAGGGTAGGACCTGTAGAAAGATGTCATTTTTCAAGTCCTGGATCTTCATCTTTCATACAACATCTTACTGGGCAGGCCATGGATTCATGAAATGAAAGTAGTACCATCTACGTATCATCAATGCCTGAAGTTTCCTTATAATGGAGTTGAAGTCAGTATTTCTGCCGATACAAGCTATACCTGTAATGCATTAACATAGAGTGTTGATGCTTTTGTTCCTCATAATAGAGCAACCTCTACAGCTAAAAGTTTGGAATCTTTGCTGAAAGATTTAGAAAAGAAATTGAAAATCACAAACACTGGCATAGATGGCTACAAGATAGAGCCTATACTCTCACTAATGTCTCTTCCTCCATCACCAAGACATTTGAGAAAACCATCAGAGGTTATGAAGCCACAAACTTCAACTCCAAAAGTCATGTATGATGGTCTCTTTATACAATCCTCTACTTCTCTTGCAGGTGAAATAGAAGAAGATGATGTTCTCAAATTACTTTTCAAAGAAGATAGTGCAAATAAAGAAATACAACATTGTGAGATTTCCCCGACACAATATGGTCCAAGCTATAAGATGCTTCAATGCATGGGATATCCAGGTACTGGTCCTCTAGGAAAACATTAAAAAGGTATTGTTGAGCCTATTTAGTTTCAAACTAAGTCTGCCAATGATAAAGTTGGACCAGGATATGATCCAAGAAAGCAATCAGATCAGAAGCACACGTCCCACCATCAACGTAAGTGAAAGAAAAAGGTACTACCTTTAACAACACAAGAAATTAATACTCAACAAACTCAGGAAGAGTGTGACGATGAAAAAAAAGAATTGCCCACCCAGAGAGAGGAAACAAATGGTAATCAAGTTCCAGTTATATCAGCTATAATACCACATGAAGTAGAAGTCCCAGAGGATATGAGAGATGAAGTATACAAAACCAGAGAATTGTTTGCCCCGCTGAACATTCTGGTCACATATACTGGCAGACAACAAGTAGATGATTTAGAAACTGATTCAAATGAGTATGGATGGGGTCTTGACCATCTCTCAGATACATCTACTACATAAACCCCCAAAGAATCCAGTGATATCACAGATGATGCACAAGAGCTGATACGCCTAAAAATGCAAAAGGAAATGGAAGAAATCAGACTAAAAAGACAAGAAGACTATGAACGACAGATGTAGGAAGAAAGGACACAAGAAATTTCTTCACCTACTAACTCTACCTGTAATGGGATAAGACAAATCAGGTACGAAACTACAAAAGAAGAACTAGAAGCTATAGAAACCGAACCGGTCATTAGTCCAGAGGAAGCTGAATGGAACAAACGATAGGGATTAACAGAACCATCAAGGTTATGTCCACAAGTGTGTCAAATACAAGCAATCAATGAAACAAATCATGAAGGAACTTGTAGCATCAAAGATGTGGGTATTGATACTATATATACTTTTACTAAGCCACTTGAAGATGAGTCAGAAACTTCATCCTATGACTCTGATGACTCAGACAAGAGCTCTATTTATAAAAACAACTATTCAACAACGCATTATGGCTACTCTGTTATGAATGTTGAGATGTTGTCCACTGACGCTATTACTGTCACACCACGGTATGTAGTCCAGTTTGAAGTAGGTGACAACACTAGAAGTAGGTCGGTTGGGTTAGGTACAATAAATACTAAAATGAATTTCGATAATCGCATCGTAACTCTTCCTGGTCTTGAGACACATACGTAAGGTAGTCTTCTGGAACTCGACTAGTCGGTCTGAAGCCATGATGATAGTACCGTGAACTCCCTTGAGCCTGTTCCAACCTTATCCTTAATATATCCTGAACTGATTGATTGTACTCTTTATAACCAACCCTTGAATGTACCTACTTTTGCCAATGACTATACATTAGCCTATTATCTCAATGTAGTTGAACCCATAAACTCTTCCACTAGTGAACAAAGTGGAAACAAGACTGAAATAGATATCAAGTATCTTAGTCACAAAAATAAGAAAAATAAAAATAAAAGACCTGATGGTGAAAACCACACTATGGCGGTATCAGAAACTAAAAAAGAGAAAATAAAGGACGTACCTAAGGGTGAAAACCTCTCTGAGGTGCCTGAAGGTGAGATACTTGATATGCTACCAAGTCATTTACAGGAGAGATCTTCCATATTGATTGAGCCAACTCAGCCAGTGAACATTGGGAGTCAAGAAACGCCACATATCATTCATTTAGCCCAATCATTATTAGCAAAAGAGTTAAAAGATTTCAACAACCTTTTTGTAGAAAAGAAGATCAACTTTGCATGGACATACTCAGACATGCCAGGACTAGATCCTGGTCTCATCATGCATCACCTCTCTATTACACCAGGAGTTAAGCCAGTCAAAAACTCCATAAGATGCATCCTCATGTGGCACTGCTAGTCAAAGCTAAATTAGAGAAATTGCTAAAAGATGGATTTATCGGAGCTATAGACTACGCAAAATGGATATCAAATATAGTACCTGTATCAAAGGCAGAGAAATCTATTAGAGTTTGCACAGACTTTAGGGATCTCAACAAAGCATGTCTGAAAGACGATTTTCCATTGCCCAACATTGACATGATAGTAGATATGACTGCTGGATATGAGATGTATTCATTAATGGATGGATTCTCTAGTTACAATCAGATCAAGATAGCACCTGAAGATCAAGAAAAGATAGCTTTCACGTGTGCATGGGGAACCTTCTACTGGAATGTTATGCCATTTGGTCTAAAGAACTCATGAGCAACTTACTTAAGAGCAGTAACCACTATCTTCCATGATATGATGCGTAAAAACATGGAAGATTATGTTGATGGCACCCTGGTAAAAACCATGAAGAGATCTACGCATATTCAAGAACTAGGCCTCATACTGGATAGAATGGAAATATTCAAGCTCCGTTTAAATCCTAAAAAGTGTGCATTTGGGGTGACATCAGGAAAATTGTTTGGTTACATAATTTCAAAAAAAAGAATTGAGGCTGATCTTGAAAAGGTCCAAGCTATAATGGAAATGCCTCCACTGAAGAATATCAGTCAAATGAGAAGTTTACAGGGTCATCTTTAATCAATAAGGCATTTTATATCTCAGCTAGCAGACAAAGCTTAACCCTTCACAAAGGTATTAAGGAAAGGAATTCAATACAAGTGTGATAAAGATTGTGAACAACATTTAAAACAAATCAAAGAATATCTTTCTAATCCACCCATATTAATGCCACCGATTCAAGGTAAGCCATTGATCCTATACATATCAGATACATATACTTCATTGGGGGCACTTCTGGCACAACAGATGACAATAAAAAGGAACGAGCTATCTATTACATCAGCAAAACATTGGTGTCGTATGAAATGAACTACACTATAATAGAGAAATCATGCTTGGCATTGGTCTTTGCATCACAAAAATTAAGGCACTATATGTTGGCACACTCTATTAAGCTAGTAGCTAAAATTGATCCACTCAAATATCTTCTCAGTAAAGCAACGCTTACAAGAAGACTGGCCAAATGGGTCATGGTTCTTACGGAATTGATATTGAATATGTGGAATGTAAAGCCATCAAAGGACACGTTATTGCAGACCAACTTGCTGATATTCCACTTGAAGACACTCAATATCTACATATAGAATTCCCAGATGAATCAATCATGCACCTTACTGAACAATCATGGAAGATGTTCTTTGATGGGTCTTTCACTCAACATGGTTTTGGTGCCAGAATACTTTTTATTACTCCCCAAAAATATTCAATTCCGAAAGCTTACAAGATTATCTTCCCTTGCACAAACGACATTGCAGAATATGAAGCTTTGGTAAACAGGATCAAGTTGGCCATCGAGTGGAAGATTGTTGAATTACACATCTATGGAGATTCTCAACTCATTATCAACCAAATCAATGACCTGTATCAAACAAGATATGAGAAAATAATGCCTTATAACAAAATGGTGGATGATCTCAAGAAGTACTTTACCTTTGTATCATTTTAGCAGATCCCTAGAACAACAAATAGAGCAGCAGATGCAATGGCCACTTTGGCATCTATACCATAGCTACAAGAGTCTAATTTTCACTTTGAATTCCTGGTGGAAGAGTTACATTATCCTGCCTATGACTCCCCCAAGTCTCAAATGGTCTGTTCTATTATTGGACATGACTCATCTCGTTATAGCCACATTTACTCTTACCTACGTGACCAAGTTGTCCCTGCCAATCTTTCCCGAAATGAAAAAAGAAACCTAATTCGAAATGTATCATGGTACGTCATCATTGCTAACGACCTATTCAGGCGAGGTTTAGATAATACTTTTCTTAGATGTCTAGAAACTAAGGAATCCCAACATACATTATCCGAGGTTAATGAAGGTATTTGTGGATCCCATTCAAATGGTCTAACTTTAGCACGAAAACTACTAAGGGCTGACTACTACTAGCCAGACATGGAGAAAGAAGCTATAAAATTTGCTAAAACTTGTGAAAAGTGCCAACTTCATGGGCACCTTATCCATGCTCCAGCAAGGGATCTCATACCCTTTGTGACACACTGACCCTTTCAACAATGGGCGTTTGATCTAATTGGAAAAATATATACTGCATCATCTAACAGACACAAATTTATTATCACTGCCACTGAATACTTTACTAAGTGGGTAGAAGCGGTTCCGCTCATCCAAGCAACCAACAAATAGGTAGCTCTATTTATTCTTAATTATATCATCTATAGGTATGGTATACCTTCATCCATTATAACTGACAATGGAGGACAGTTCAAGAACAAAGATCTAGATGAACTCTGTGAGAAATTCAAAATAAAACAACATTGGTCATCAGTATATTACCCTCAAGGTAATGGACAAGCAAAGGCATCTAACAAAAACCTATTAACTATCTTGCACAAAACAATGAACAAATCTGGGAAGGATTGGCATCTGCAGCTCAATCCTGCATTGTGGGCTTATAGAACAAGTATCATAACACCTCCTAGGGCTACACCTTTTTCTCTGGTGTATGGGTCCGAAGCAGTATTACCTATTGAGGTGGAAATACCATCTCTAAGAGTTTCTTTGCAAGGTCTTGTTATCGATGAAGAATATAGGATATCTAGATTACAAGAGCT
Source organism: Cryptomeria japonica (assembly GCF_030272615.1). Taxonomy (NCBI): domain Eukaryota; kingdom Viridiplantae; phylum Streptophyta; class Pinopsida; order Cupressales; family Cupressaceae; genus Cryptomeria; species Cryptomeria japonica. Next base: position 393,035,459 of record NC_081412.1, on the reverse strand, counting down.
TGAATTGTTGGATGAGCGTCGGCAAGTGGCATTTGATCATCTCAGAGTGTATCAAAATAGAATGTCCAGAGGATATAACAAGAAGGTTCGACACCGAGAATTTTAGGTTGGTGACCTAGTTCTAAGAGAAAATCCTAAAAATCAACAGTTTCGAGACAACAAAGGGAAGTTCGAACCCAACTGGCTAGGTCCCTATATCATTACTGCAACTTTTGGCTCTGGAGCGTATCAACTCTCAACATCAGAAGGAGAACAACTTTGTGAACTGATCAACACCATCCACCTAAAGAAATTCTTCACTTAAATATTCTCTGCTCCAGTAGCCTATACAACTAAAAAGTCATGAAGAAATCATAAAAATCATAAAAAAGTCCTGAAAAAATCATAAAAATCAGAAAAAGTCTTGAAAAAATCCTAAAAATCAGAAAAAGTCCTGAAGAAATCCTAAAAATCAGAAAAAGTCCTAAAGAAATCCAGAAAAAAAGAATAAAAGAAGAAAAAAAAAAAAAATTAAAAAATGAATCTCTGCCAAGCAGGTGAAAACCTAGTAAACATGCACCTCTTGTACTCAAGCACTCCATTTATCAAGGCAACATTGGCATTCCCGCTTTCATGCATCTTTGCTTTCACTTGTACATATTTCAGTCACTTTTGTGACATTCTGGTTCGTTGGAACTCTCATGGCTTGAAACCGATCAATGTCCTAGTCTTAGGGTAATCGATTGAGTGATTTACATATCCTAAGTAGTATCAACCAAGTCATCTTTCAATCAATGGTACTTGGTCATCCACTCCGAGTCAGTTACCTATCTTCTAACTACTAAAGAGTTTTATCACTGAGTTAACAAGCAAAACAACATAACGAAAAACAATCAGTAAATAGTTTGAGATATGCATGAAATTTTCTTTGTGTGTTGTCTTTTATATTGGTTTTCGATTATTATCCCTCTGAGTAATTCGAGGAAGTCTATCTTGACAAAGAGGAGCAAGGATTGGGGGCATAATATTTTCTTGTTTTCTGCTTGTAGAAATGATCCCAATGACTTGGAAACATCTAAATTAGCTGGGTGTCTGTGATAAGAGCCTTCACATCAAGGTGAAATCACCTCACATACCTCGACTCCGCTTATTTGAATGCTACAGGGAGGTTCCCATCATTTCTTTGTTTGTTTTGAGGGAATTTATTTATCATGCAATCCAAGTCCCTTCGAAATTTGTCCAAGGATATGAATGAAAAAAGGGTCATTGTGGACAAGATAATTAATATTGCATATGCAAAGAAATGAACTCTATTATGCCTGCTATAATTGTAAAGCGCTCAATGATCAAAATTAAGCTTTTCAAATCCAGTGACTAGGTTTCAGTTGCATTTCATTTTGCATTTTGTGAATTTAGAGTGATTTCGGTATGGTAACAATGATATCTTTATCTTCTGCATGAGCACTGGAAGCTTCATCATTTCTTAACTAAGTGGTCTCTTTTCATCATTTCTCCAATCGAGTACTTGTGTTTTGAGATGTTAGTTGCATACATAAGCATCTTATATAGATTCATACATTCACTATCATTCATTTGCATTCATCTTATTGCATAGAAAAATGAAAAATTTGCATTACTCATTCACATTCATCTATTTGCATATGAAAAGAAACAAAAATAGACATCCATAATCATTTGCATTACATACATTCATACTAAATTAGAAATGCATACATGTAGAATACAACATATAGAAAGCATCTCAAAAATTGAATCAACACAAGTATAAAGAAATCGAATCAAGAACTCGTAAATCGGCTGTCCTGAGTCCATTTTCGAGATCAAAATTTTATGACGTTGACCACTTAGCGCTTTCATCAACTGCTCATTCTCTTCTTCAATTTGCGCTCAATTTCTTATGAATCAATGCTGAATCTCAATTTAATTTCTACAAATCAACTTTGCGCTCAATTTCTTATCAATCAAGGCAAAATTTTCAAAAATTCCTCTGAATCAATTTGTGCTCAAAACAACTTATCATCGCTAAAAATTGCCTATAATCATTATGTACCCTCGCTATCTTTTGATTTCACTCCCGAGGGGGCATACTCGTGACCTTATGACCTCACATATTCAAATGTTGATAAAATTTTCAAATCTTCATCGAAAGTCGAGCAAAACATCTTTTTCAACTAAAGAAAATCAAATATGACCTTATCGCTAGGGGCATCTTGACTTCATCGCTTTATATCAAGTTGACATCTCTCGATCATTTGAATCAAATCAATTGCTAGGGGCATATTAGTTTCATCGCTTCATATCAAGCTGATATTTGTCTTCCTCTGAATCAATCTCTTAACGTTAATTAGTTTCATTGCTTTTCATCAAGCTGATTATTCGTTTAAACTCAATCAAGATTTTAAAGAGTATCTTTGGTCACACGCTAAATCTAAGCAGGTGTTCAGTTTCATCGCATTGAATCAAGATGGACAATTTATCTTCATTCATCGTATCTTGATCAATCAAGTTGAAGATCAATTTTTTATCTTCACTCACTATTTCTAGATCAATCAAGTTCTATATCAGTAAGATCCGCTTCTTGATCAATCAAGTTCAAGTTTGGTACCTTTTGTTTTTTATCGTTCCTAAGTTCAATCAAGTTCGGGATCGATATCACTTTAATTAGACTTCATTCAGCTTTGTCGCTTCGAAACAAGCTAAACACCTCACTTTCATCTAGTTCGTGATCAATCAAGTTCAGAACTGGTATCTTCTAGACATCAACTATTCTTTGAACCAATGCGCTGCTTACACATTAATTCAAAGAGGGGCAAATGTAATACCCTAAAAATGGTCATCTAAACCATGAGCCCCTAATCTCGACAACGTCACCAAGTTCCTAACCAAAGGCAATTAAATAAATCTTGAGCACACAATTAATTCTTTAAACATCAAATATCACATGGCAAAATTAATCACTCAATATTAATTAAATATTTATTTAATTAATTGATCATTCCAAGTAAATCATTTCAAACAATTATCTTATTTATTTTATTAAATATCCTAGCATATTTAATTAAATAAATCAATTTGCCAACAAATCTTCAAAAATGGAAATATATCAAAAAAAGAATTAATTGACCAAAAAAGAATTAAAATTTTGAGAAAAGAAATCAATTGGAGATAATCTTGAAAAAAACAAATTAAAAATTGATAAATAATCTCAAAGAAAGCAATTAAAACAATTAAATATTAAAATTGAATGAAATAGAGAATAAATCAGTTTTTTTTGATTTTATCTTAATTTTAGTTCAATTTCCTTTAAAACTGAGAAAAGCATCCAATCACATCAATTCACCTGGATTGTGCTTCCTCTTGGAAAATCTTGACCACTCATCATCATTTGATCTTAGCCTTTGGTGTCTTTCTGAATTTTATATAAATTCAGGCTCTCATCTCTCATTAAAAATTCTTGGAGAATGTATTGTTATTATGCTGTTTTTGCTCTAGGTTCATTGAGAATTTGCATTGAGATATCACATATTAGTTATTTCATATTGCTTAAATCATCTAGCTTAAATATTCATATATTGCTTAAATCATGTTAGATTAATCTTGCATATCTAGCTTAAATCTTGCATCCATTTAGCTCATATCCATGCTCATATAGATTTAAAAATCCTTCATTTAGGTGTCGTCTAGTCACTGGATAGCTTAGCAATATGAGAGCAATCTAAACTCGCATCTACTAGAAGGAAATTGGTCGATTTGTTATGGTTTTATTATTCATGTTTATATCTGTCTAACCATGCATGTAATGACTTAATTGAAGTGTTGTGTATTATAGATACAGGTCCACTTTTCACACACACAATTAGTAATCAACAAGTGAATGATCTAGATAATAGCACATTATGCTTAATTAGATCCTTGACGGCTCATTGTTAATGCATTTCAACATTACTTCAGTCTTCAATATCTCCACACTCTATCTCTTCACACAGACCTAATCTTCTCTTCTACGATCGCACATAACCTTTTCTATTCTATATCTCACACACACAAACCCTAGACATGATGTCCTTATAAAGGAATCTGATTTCATGTCGGTCCAATAGAATTAGACTACAAGCTCCTAGGTACAATGCATTTGGACACATTTGGTAACACGACACAAACACACCGCCAAAGTGTCGGTGGATGATAACTCATCACACATTATAGTAATACCAGTTGGTAACTCATCACAGATATATACCAGTTAATACAATATACTGATTACTGGTTGTCAAAAATGAAGACTGGAAGGTCGTAGTGTTCCAATCAAAAGTTAACTACCGCGTAGGTCCTTCGTAACGCTTGAGATCCTTGAACTGCTTGGGGTCTTCATACCGCTTGGGATCTTCAGTCAATTTGTGATTGGTAAACCATCTTTTGCAAAATACCGATAGTCTAAAGACTATTCATTCAATAATACACAATACCAGTTGGAACAATTACTGGTTGAGCATAACGCATACATCAAGAAAGTGTGTGTCCATCAATGACAATCAAAACATCATCAAAATGCCAACATTTCTCTAGCTATGATCACTTTCCACAAGAGCTCACTATTCCCAATTCCTTTATAAAAGGGCAAGGTAAACCCCATTTCAAATTTGAGAAGATGTGGTTCAGAGATCCTTCATTCTTTCTATTATTAAAATTTTGGTGGTTAAATGCACCCTTCTACCAGGGTTCAATTTTTTTCCAAGTGTACATAAAATTATTTTATTAAGCAAAATATCATACTTCGGAATAAAAACTACTTCAAAAACATTTTTGTGTCAGAAAGTGGAGATTGAATAAAATTTAAATTTAGTTAATGAGGAAATTATTCATCATAGAATCAATGCAAATACATATGATTGCCAAACATATCTCCAATATGACTTAGTTGAAGCTATATCTAGAGAGGAGGTTTATTGGTGCCGAAATTCTAGGGAAATTTGGTTGAAATAAGGGGATATAAATACCATTTTTTCCACTCTTATGCAAAAATGAGAAGACACAAAAATACATTTTTTCAAATTAAAGATTCCAATGGTAACCTTATTAGACAAGAAATATCTATCTAGCAAGAGGCATTGCCCTTCTTTTCTCATTCATTAGAAAATATTTACCAAGATAATGGTATTTAATTTTAGGACAACAATAATGAAATCCTAGATTGTATTCTAAAAGAGTTTTCTTCTAAAGATATTTTTCTCTCTTCAAACCTTTTCCATTATAAGAGGTTAAAAATTTGTCTTTTCCCTTCATCCAACATTAGGTTCTGATGGGCTTATGACTCTTTTTCTTTCAGAAATGTTTGGATTTTATTGGTTTTGACCTCTAGAGTGCTCAAGAAGAATCTATAAGGAATGACACAATGTTAAAACAATTTGACACAATTATCTTTCCTCTTTTGCTGGGTATAGAACTATTTCTCTATGCAACACCATGCACAAGATCTTTACAAAGGCAATTTCAATGTGTTTGGCAGCTATCGTTTGAAGAATTATTTCTCATGAGCAAGGGAGTTTTGTTCCAAGCAGATATATGACTAAAGGTAACCTTATCACACATGATTTTCTTCATTCCATCTGTATATGGTGAAAATGGATAACAATAATAACAATATTGAAAGGCTAAATAGATTCAACCACAAAACCCTAGCCTAACAATCAACAAAGATCCACCATAACATATGAAGATTACCTAAGACAATGCAAATCACATGAAATCACAAAGATTATACCATCACATGTCCAATAGGGTTTTGATCTCCATTCTTCCTATCTCCATTGATCTTGCTTGATATATTTGCTCTCAGATTTTATATGTACAAGAGCTCAACAAAGAACGGAATGTGGTTGCAAGTATGATTGTATATGCCAAGTAGTCAATTGATCAAGTCATTAGGGTTTTATAATGAAGGAAGCATCTCCTTATATAGAAGACACAATAAGAAATGGAGGGATAAGATTGAGAGGTGTAAAAGGAGGTCGACTATGATTAGAGGGTAGGTAAAAGAAATAATAAAATAATGAAAGGGGTAGGTAGTGTATGAATTAAGAGATGAATGACATGTGTCATAGGTAGAAAAAGGTTAATGAATTAATTAAATAAATAAAGATTTATTTAATTAATAGAAGAAGTAGGATAATTAAATAAATAAGAATATTTATTTAATTTAGGAAAAGGATAATTTAAATAAATAAATGTATTTATTTAAATGAGAAATAAGGCTAGAAGAGGATAAATGAATTAATTAAATAAATAAAGATTTATTTAATTAATAGAAGAATTAAGCTTAGATAATTAAATAAATAAAATATTTATTTAATTAGACATGACAATTTTAGGTGTCTACAATTTGCCCCTCTTTGAGACAATGCGGCTTGTCGCGTTGTTTCAAAGAAGATAAGATGAACTGATACAGAGTTGCCCCAGAATGGGAATGATATGCCCCCTCGAGAGATTGGATGAAAATGTCTGAAAAGATTGCAGACAGTCTCTCGATAAGAAAGAAAGGCTAGAATGGATTGACCAGATAAAGTGACAAAGTCATGGGATAATGAAGACTGACTCGGGAAATGAAGGCGAGGGCTAGGGTAGGCTATAAGATAGACCACGGGGGAAAAATACATCCTCATTGTCATCTACACATCCACGAGAGCAGATTGCAGAGCGAAAATAGAGCAGGAGCAGTCAACAGCGATGGCTTTCACTCACAGATTCGACCGCGTTCGCCGATTCCAGAGGCCAGCAGAGGCAAGAGAGCCGGTAAGTACCACCAAACCTCCTTGTACTTTGACGCATTTAATTTTGTCATTAATGCATGTCGAATAGGGTAATAAATGCGCTTAGACTAGGGTCCAAAAAGTGTCAAAAAATGTTTAGGCGCGTCTGCGTTGGTGCCAGGTGCGTCCATGTTCGCTAGGCGCGTCTGTGTTTGTGCCAGGCGCGTCTATGTCTGGACCCGCATCTATGCTGTTCAGGCGCATTTGTGCCAAGAAGGCACGTCTATGTCAAAGAGGCGCGTCTATGCAGAGCATAGGCACATCTGTGTCAGGCAGGCGCGTCTGTGTCGGGCAGGCGCGTTTATGTCATGTAAGCACGTTTGCATTTGAAAAGTATGAATTTGCATCTTCTAGGTCAAATCGGCAGTTCTGTGATGAACATACGCTGTCGATTGGATAAGCTGCTGAGAGGATACACTCAAGCAGGTCCTCTAGGAAGACTAGGCTAGATCAAGGCACTTTGTGATGAATAGTGAGTACCAAGATAGAGTACTTTGTGATGAATAGGGAGTACTGAAATATGAACAGCACTTTGTGATGAACAGGGAGTGCAAATGTGAGTAACACTTTGTGATGAATAGTGAGTGTCACACACGTAGTACTTTGTGATGAACAGTGAGTACCACTAGGATAGAAGCAACACTTTGTGATGAACAGTGAGTGTCACTAGGATAGATAACCATATGCATTTAGATAGCAAGTAGCATTTTGTGATAAACAGTGAATGCCACTATGACTGACATGAGTGATTTGCTTGACTGTAGGAGTATTTACCTATGTTGGAGTCACGGGAGAGATTCCCGTCGACTCAGAGGTTGCGACCTGAGTTGTCGCTCGAGGACAGAGCTGCCATCGAGGAGATGGGTTGAGACATGTACTTTATGTGCCTGAGTTTTGGGAAAACATGGGTTTGCTGACTGCTCTAGTGGAGAGATGGCACTCTGAGACGTGCACATTTCATCTGCCGATGGGTGAGATGACAGTCACCCTAGAGGATGTATACAGGATTTTGCGGGTGCCGATCGATGGGGAGCTGATTCCATACGATTGAGATGGAGACAGGGAGGCGTTGAGATGGGTATTTCAGGACCCTGGATTGGAGATGAGGGCATGACACGTGGCATGGGACACCATGACAGCCACAGGGTTGGCATTGCCGGCAGTGATTGGAGGAGCTATCAGTGGGTTCCTATGTCCGAATAGGGCGACACGGGGATTGGCTGTGGGCTGGGGGGAGCACTGGAGACACTGATGATACAACATGCTAGATATGCCTGGGGACCGTGTGTGCTGGCACACTTGTACTACGAGCTGCATCAGTTTGTTTATCATGGATCAGTGGGATTGGGCTGCGGAGTGACATTGCTGCAGGTATGGGCCTACAAGCATCTGCCGGTTACCTGGCCGATACACTTCAGGGGCAGAGGTTATGGATGCAACTTTGTACATTTGTATGACATGATCACATCATAGCCGCGGATTGGCAGGCTAGAGTACTAGCGGTGAGTGATTGATGACATTGATGAGGTCATATGGCGACCTTATCTAGGCTGCGAGCAGTGGGAGGATGACGCAGTTGAGCTGCCGTACATCTTTCGGCATAGGTACCTGATTGGGTAGATGCCCTATGTGCTGGAGAGGCAGTTGGTAGATAGGATTGGCCGATAGTTTGGCCGGATTCAGAGGATGCCTCGGGGATCAGGCATGTATGCCCGCATAGTGAGAGATCAGGCACAGTTTGGGCCGCTACTATCATATGATCAGGCAGTGACTCAGCTGGTGGAGATGATACCTCTGCCTTGGGACATGTGGCCTGAGATCGAGGACACCAGGATGGATGCAAAGTATATAGCATATTGGGCAGAGCATCCATTCCCTCGACTGACAGATCCAGGAGAGGCACTGGAGGGAGATGGTGGTGGTGACGAGGATGATGGAGGAGGCGATGGGGGCCAAGGCTGACGGAGGAGGAGAGGAGTAGTTGGAGAGAGGTGAGTTGCTCCTCAGAGGGAGGGTGGAGAGGAGAGACAGGCTCGGGTGGTGAGGGGTCGCGGTGGATTGCCTTTACAGGTGCCAGCAGCACAGGGTCCTAGGCAGGTGCAGATATAGGGACAGGGACAGAGACAGGTACCAGTACAGGCACAGGGGCAGATATAGGGGCAGGCACCCATAGAGGAGGAGCCACAGGCAGGGGCAGAGGCAGAGGGGGTTGACCAAGTGGAGGCTGAGCTGCTGGATCTGAGGGAGATCTGCCAGGGCTAGGCAGATGAGATTCAGGATCTGGAGAGGGAGAGGGATCGGCTCAGGACCAGGCTCAGGGATACTGAGCGAGAGCGGGATCAGGCTATCCAGCGCTACACAGAGGCTGAGACAACATTGAGGACTGGGAGGCAGGCAGCCAAGGATACAGGGGCCGGATATGCCTATGTCCTGCGGGCAAGAGAGGAGATAGCCTACTGGAGGGACCTCTACTATGGTGCAGTGCCAGCAGATCAGTGGGCGAGGAGCTCCCATAGACCGTCATGTACAACGACAGCTACGGGAGGGAGCCGGAGGAGACAGGCATCGAGTGGTGGGGTCATGGGTCCTCCACCACCACCAGATAGAGGAGACAGGAGGGATGATCCTAGGGAAGGTCCTTCAGGGGCTTAGATTCCACCAAGGCCAGCGGCTCCGAGGGAGGGAGTTCATCATAGCCTTAGAGGGCTCCCTATGTATCAGTTTTGTACCATTTTTGTATTGTAGACATCTGCGGGTGATTGTAGCCATATGATTTTGACATCATTGTATTATGACACTTTATGATTATATATGAGATGATTCATCTTTGCGGCAGCTATATGCATGTGTACCTATGTGATGAGATGTTCTTATGTGATACTTATGATATGGATGCAAATATGTATGTAATGCAATATTTTTGTTCTTTTATGTTTTAAAATGTTATGCCAATGCAAATGTGAATGTATGAAATGCAAATGAATATGATAATGCAAACATAAATTGTGCTAACAGGTGTTGTGTGCAGGATGTGATGCAGTTGTGATATCTATATGTATGTATGAAATGCTTATATGTGGTAATGCAGGTGCAACTACATATAATGCAAATGTTTTTGGTGTGTCATTATACTCAGTCCTGAGATAGCAGGCTACGCGGACTCGAGAAGGACGATGGAAGTCAATCAAGAAAGGGGGGATGGAAGACAGAAGATATGAAAGTGAAAGAGCTTCTTGTGCGTTATCATCATTGAGCTTTATTATGAAAAAATAGGTTATGACAATCGAGGCATATGTTCGACCTAGAAAGTCATTGTACCTGTTTGCATGGAGATAAGACAGTCACAAACAAGGAATGCCCCAATTCATACTAGACTCACAGTGTCCTCATATCCTTGGACAAGTCATAGCATTACTAAGAGACAATCCACAGACAGTAAATACAAATAGGTGACGATACCCCATCCTCGCCTTTCTAGTCAAAGACATCCTAGAGATAGAATCTCTAGTCAAAGACATCCTGGAAAAGCTAAAAAACATGTCACCAGAAAGATAAAATCAAAAGAAAACCAAGACTCGACACCAACACCCACTGTACTCCTCAAGTTTAGTGTCTTTTGTCACTTGTATAAGTCTTATTTGATTGTGGTCACAATGTTCACTTTCACAAAAAGGATAGATAGCACTGAACCATAATGTTGTCTGAGTCTGTTGAAAGATTTGATTTTGTTGAAGCCCATTGTTGCTGCTATGTCTCATCTGAAACTGACTGAATCCGTGAAACTGATACTTTATTGCGGAGAAGATGAAACTTTATTGCGGATTTGCGATGCAAATGTTGCTTTATTGCGGATTGTGTGTGGATAGACTGAAGAAAGCTGGAAGAAACTATACTCCTCGAAACATGTGATGTTCTCAGTTCCACACCCATCACTAGACGTAGGATTTGCCTTAGCCACAGATAGGATCTAATTTATTATGGATGGAAAGGGATGAAAAGGAATGTTTATTATGAATGGCTAACCAATCTTGGGTAGATCAATTGACAAGCCATGATGGGAATGGGTAAGTTTATTATGGACGAATAGGTTGTGAGTGTGTGCAAAGTGAGATGATGAAAGAGAATCCTGAAGGAGGGAGGAGCAATGTCTCTACGCATGGCACTGGTAACCCAGTTTTCACCATGGTACTTGCCCAGAGCGCCACCGAAGTGGTTTTCACCGTTGGACGAAATTATTTCTCTTTACTTTTTTCGATTTTTCAATGTTTTTTGTGTCACAAGGCGCCTGTTTGCCAGGTTTTCACCAAGTAACGATTTTTTTGTTTTATTATTTTTTTTGTATTTTTGAATTTTTTTTTTTTGAAATTTTTGATTTTTTTGTATTTTTGAAATTTTTGATTTGTTTGTATTTTTGAATTTAGGATATTTTGAAGAGCTATGTGTAGAACCTGCGAAGGTGCATGTTGTTGATAGGATCCTCCAAAGGTTCACCTTCTGTAGTTGAGAGATGATATGCACTAGATCCATATGATGCTGTAATAATGTAGGGACCAAGCCAGTTTGGTTCGAACTTGCCCTTCTTCTCTCTGTCTTGTTGATTTTTAGGGTTTTCTCTGAGAACTAAGTCACCTACCTCAAATGTGCGAGGCTTGACCTTGTGATTGTAGCTGTGACTCATTCGTTGTTGGTAAGCCTTGAGATGACTATAAGCAGTTCGTCTTCATTCATCCAATAGTTCCAGCTCTTGTAAGCGAGAGACTCTATAGTCTTCATCACTGATGATGTTTTGCAAAGAGACCCGTAAAGAGGGTAACTCAACCTCGATAGGTAAGATGGCTTCAGAACCATAGACTAGCGAATAGGGTGTAGCTCCTGTAGGTGTACGGACACTTGTGCGGTAGGCCCAAAGTGCAGGATTAAGTTGAATATGCCAATTACGACCATCATTATCGACTGTCTTCTTTAGGATTTTAAGGATTGTTTTGTTAGACGCCTCAGCTTGGCCATTACCTTGGGGGTAATATGGTGTGGAGAAATGATGAGAGATATGGAAGCGGTCATAGAGTTCATGAACATCCTGATTTTTGAAGGGACGCCCGTTATCAGTGATAATGGAAACAGGAATACCATATCGACAAATGATATAGTTAAGGATGAATGTAGAAATCTGTTTTCCAGTAACTTGTGTGAGAGGCACAACTTCAATCCATTTTGTAAAATACTCTGTGGCAGTGATAATGAATTTATGACCATTGGAAGAAGGAGGGTGAATCTTGCCTATGAGATCAAGTCTCCACTGACAAAAGGGCCAAGGAGATGCAAGTGGTTGAAGTTCTTGTGCTAGTGCATGTATGAGATCTCCATGAATTTGACATTGCTTACATTTCTTGACAAACTGATATGAGTCTTTCTCCATAGTGGGCTAGTAATATCCAGTCCTGATGAGTTTCTTGGCCAAGGTAGGACCACTAGCATGTGGACCACATATCCCTTCATGCACTTCTCGTAACGCAATCTGAGCTTCGTCGCTTTCTAAACATCTAAGAAGAGTGCCATCTAGACCTCTCCTGTATAGGATATCAGCTAAAATGACATATCGAGAGGATTGGCGAATAAAAGTGCGACGTTGGTTATTTGATAGATCAGGAGGTAAAGTATTGTCACGTAGGTATGTGAAAATGGAACCATATAACTGGGATTCGGGACCGACCACACATAGCGTCTCAGTAGGCATGATCTCATATGAAGGGACCAAATGGTTATCCACCAAGAACTCATAGCGGGTCTCGTTTGGAGGTAAATCAATCAATGAAGCAATTGTGGCTATGGCATCTGCGGCTCGATTTTGCTCTCTTGGTATCTGCTCAAAGTCTATCTTTGTAAAGTGCGGTTTCAGATCATCCACCATTTATTTATAAGGCATTAACTTTTCATCTTTTGTTTGATAATCACCAGTTGCTTGACGGATAACAAGTTGGGAGTCTCCAAAAACACGAAGTTCCTGGATCTTCCATTGAACTGCAATTCGTAATCCTGTTGTTAATGCCTCATATTCCGCTATATTGTTAGTGCAAGGAAATGATAAGCGGTATGATTTTGGTATAGAATTCCCTTGAGGAGTTATAAAGAGGATGCTAGCTCCTGCCCCATGCTATGTATATGAGTCATCAAAGTATAGTTGCCATGGCTTTGCATGTGACATTGTCAAAATGGATTCATCTGGAAATTCTGAACTTAGAGGAACATCATCTATCATGGGAGCATCTGCTAATTGATCTGCGATGGCTTGTCCTTTTATTGCTTTTCTGTCCACATACTCAATGTCAAATTCACTCAGTATCATTACCCATTTGGCCAATCGTCCAGTAAGCGTTGCCTTATTGAGAAGGTATTTCAACGGATCCAACCTTGCAACTAACTTTGTCTTATGAGTAAGCATGTAATGTCGTAATTTCTGTGAAGCAAAGACCACAGCAAGACATGCGTGCTCAATTGGTGTGTAGTTTAGCTCGTATTCCACCAATGTGTGACTGATATAGTATACTGCTTTTTCCTTGCCTTCTGCGATTTGTTGCGCTAAGAGTGCCCCCAGTGCTGTTGGAGTAGCTGAAATGTATAATAACAGTGGTTGATCTAGAACTAGTGGCATCAGAACTGACGGATTTAGAAGATAATCTTTGAGCATCTGGAAAGCCTGTTGACAGTTGTCATCCCATTTGAATTTGATATTTTTATGTAGCAGGTGCTGAAAAGGATTACACTTATCTGCCAGTTGTGCTATGAATCTTCGAATGGATTGGAGTCTGCCCTGTAAAGATCAAAGTTGACTAATATTTCTTGGTGGTTGCATTTCCAAGATAGCTTTGACTTTTGCTGGATCCACTTCAATTCCTCTTTTGGATACAATTAATCCTAGGAGCTTCCCGGAGGTTACTCCAAAGACACATTTCTTAGGGTTTAATCTTACTTTGTATTTTTCCAACCGAACAAAGACAACTGAAAGTATATCCAAATGTGTATTTCTGTCTATTGATTTGACCAAGAGGTCGTCAACATAATCTTCCACAGTTACATGCATGATATCATGAAAGATAGTAGTCATGGCTCTTTGATATGTAGCACCTGCATTTTTTAGCCCGAAAGGCATGACATTCCAGCAGAAAGTTCCCCACGGACAAGTAAATGCTGTTTTATGTTGATCCTCGAGTGCGATTCTTATCTGATTATAGCCAGAGAATCCATCCATTAATGATAGCATTTCATGACCTGCTGTGAGATCAACAATCAAGTCAATGTTTGGTAATGGGAAGTCATCCTTGGGACAAGCTTTGTTAATGTCTCTGAAATCTGTGCAAATTCTGATGCTGCGATTTGGTTTACTAACAGGTACCAAGTTGGAGATCCATTCAGGATAATCAATTGGGCGTATGAATCCGACATCGAGTAATTTCTCAAGTTCTGCTTTGACTAGTAATGCCACTTGTGGATGCATTTTTCTTAATTTCTGTTTTACTGGTTTTGCCCCCGGTTTGACTGTCAGATGATGCATTACCAAATCTGGATCCAATCTAGGCATATCAGCGTATGACCAGGCGAAGTTGATTTGTCACTTTTTGAAGAAACTTATGAATTTTGACCTTTCAGACTCTGTCAGTGATTGAGCTAGGAATATGTTGTGTGGAACCTCTTCTGTACCGATGTTTGTTTTGATAGTCTCCTCTACCAACATGGATGATTTTTCCTCATATGATGCTGGGAGAATGTCGAGCCTTCCATCTTTGGGCACCTCAGAGAGGTTTTCACCCTCAGATACGTCCTTTCTTTTTACTTTTTTGGGGTCAGATAGCACCACAATGTGGTTTTCGCCATAAGACCCTTGATTTGTTCTTATTTTCATATTTTTGCGACTGGAAGGTCCGACACCCTCACCAAAATATGCCATGCTATTGAGTTCTATGGTGTATCCCGCTTTATGGTCTCCAGGGGGAAGATCATCTCGTATGCCTAGATAGTCAATAAAAGCTGCATCGTTTTGAAATGTATCCAACTATGCAGGTCCTTCATGATCCCAGTCAATGAGTTGGTGGTGAACAAGGGGAAGGCCGTTAATGTCTTCGAAGTTAGCGGGGCTAAGAGTGAAGATGTGGTTATATTCGGGTATGTCAAGGTAATTATCGAGGTCATCGATGGCACTCTCCTCATCAGTCTCAATCATGAGGGAATCCAAATTATCATCACTAGTAGCGCATTCCGGAACAGGTGTTCTCATCCTATGTGATTTCAACCTAGAACCTTGAGACAAGGACTGTGTAGAATCCTCATGGGTTGTTTCTTGACCAACTCTGAATTTGTTATAAAACTCCTCCTCTTCTGTGGGTTCACCTGGCTCTCTGAATGTCTCGGTGAGTTCGTAGTCACTGGAAGACTTGTTGGAACCCCATTCCCATTCGTTGGAATCTGTGGAATAGCGATTCTCTTGTTGAATTTTGGCAGCTTTGATTTGTAAGGCTTCTTCTGTCCTTTGGGTGTGGACCTTGGAAGTTAAGAAACCAAGTCCTTTCGAGCGTTCCTTCTTGAAAGTCAATTCAGGTTGTAAAGGTTCAATGATGCCTTCCTTTCGTAACCCCAGAGGGCTTTTTCCATCATACCCAAATTTTTGTAGAATTTTGAAGCCTTTGCCATATTTCTCACATGGTAGATTGACGTGATCTTGTGTTTCCTCTTCATTATCTCTGAAAAGCATTTGGTATAAACCTTCCTCTTCTAGTTCACCCCATCTTTGAAAGATAGTAGGGTCCCATTTGAGCATCATGATGGAGATTTGCTTGTTAGGATGTGGTCTTCCATATTCTTTTGGGGAACTCATGACTTGTCTTAAGTACATGGTCTGATTGAAAGTATATTCCCCCATGCCTTTGTCCTGAAACTTGCCTTTAAGATGACCTTGTTTTGATGTCGAAGGTTTTAATGACTCAGGATCAATGTATGCCGATGAAGGAACAGCCTCCCGATTACTAGGAATGATGGTCTCAGTCTTTGATTTCAGGTTATTGCAGTATATGAATGGATTAGGATCACCGTTAATTGTTACTTCCACTCCATTATGAGGAAACTTAATGAATTGGTGATATGTGGATGGGACTGCCCTCATTTCATGAATCCAAGGACGTCCTAGCAATATGTTATAAGTGAGATTTAAATCCAGGACTTGACAGACCACATCCTTTGTAATTGGCCCAACTCTGAGAGGTAAGATGACTGTACCCTTGGATGAACGCTCTTCATCATCGTATGCCTTAATGGTGATCTTGTTTGTAGAATTCACAACTTTATCAGAATATCCCAATTGTGTGATAGTGCTTAATGTGCAAATGTTTAAACCCGCTCCTCCATCTATCAGGACTCTTTTTATTTGATGTTTGTGTATGAAGGCTTCAATGTGTAAGGGTGCATTATGCGGCTGACTTACAGAGGCGTCATCAGCTTCCGTGAATGTAAGTGAATGTGGAATGGAAAGGTATCCCACCATGGCCTGAAACTGGTCCACGTTTAGATCAGTAGGAACAGCAGTATCTCTCAAGATTTTGTCAAGAATGGCTTTATGTGTGGGAGATATGCGTAATAGTTCAAGGATTGAAATGAGCGCGGGTGTCTTCCCTAACTGTTCTACAAGGTCATACTCAGGTTTGGTTGATGAGGAGGCTATGTTTTTAGTTAGAGCACCTTGCAAAGTGATTTTGCCTCGATGAGTTGTGACATGACATTCAGAGGTAGGTTCGGAACTAGATCCAACACCTTTTAAGACAATCTTGGGTCTCTGGGTAGAATTCTCAGACATTTTGTCCTTAATGATAATGGTAGAGACATAATTGTCCATTGAAATATGATTAATAGTTGAATCATAATTGTAAGATGCTCTGGTATAGTTGGTTTGATCCTCTGTGGCTTTAGCTTTTCCCTTGTCATGTTTTGGGAAAGGTTCCTTAAACATCTCATGTTCTTGATTAGACGAATGTCCCTCAATCTCAATGTCACCTCTATCAATGAGATCTTGTATGATGTTCTTCAGTCGATGTCAATTTCCTGTCTTATGACCCTTGCTCTTATGAAATTCACAATATTCATCATCATTCCACCAATTTGGTTTAACCTTTGGTTCATATGGGGGAAAATATGGAACTGTGATTACCTTGTTGACCACAAGTTTCTTGAAAACTGACTCAAGTGGTTCTCCCAATGGAGTGTATTTCCTTCGTGATCTGGAAGTTTTTTGAGTATTCACTTGATTGTTGGTAGAACTTGATCTAGAAAAAATGAATTTGGGTCGCACTATGTTGGCATCAACAACACCATCATCGACTGTGTTCTTGTTTTTATTCCAAAATCTTGGCTTGTCTTTTCCTTTAAAGTCATCTTTGTTTTCCTTAAATATTTTAATGACTCCTTGTTCAATTAGGACCTTTTCTGTCGCTAAGCCTTTTTCAATAACGTCCTTGAAGGTGGAAAAACAAGCTTTCCTTAAGTCATAACCAATGTCTTTGTTAACATTTTGGGTGAACATTTCTACCATTTGTTTTTGTGGAATTTCACAAGAGCATCTACTGGCTAGATTTCTCCATCTTTGTAAAAATGATGCAAAAGATTTTCCCTCTTTTTGCTTAGTATTGCACAAAGTAGTGACTGATATGTCTGTCTCTATGTTGTAGAAGAAATGTTGAATAAATGCCTCTGCTAAGTCACCCCATGACTTAATTCCAGGTGGAAGTTGGGAGGACCATTCCATAGCTTGATCACCTAAGATTTGTGGGAATAATCTCATCAAATATGTCTCTTCTGCTGCTACCTCAATGCGAGCTATGAAAAACTGTCTTATGTGTGCCTTAGGATCCCCTTTTCCTCTATACTTATCAAATTTAGGCGTCACAAAGTGTGTAGGAAAAGGAGGCATTGGAATGCTCTTGTCAAATGGATAAGGACATATGTCTCTCATTGTGTATGTTGGCTTCGGTGTATTTATGTCCTCCATTTTCTTTTGTAAGTCCCTGATTTGTTGCTCCAAATTGCTCTTAGGTGGAGATCGACTTCTTGGACCATATCCTATGTTTGAGGTACCCATTGGAGGAGGTGCATGTTGCATGTATGGATGATATTGATCATACACATGTTCATATGGAGGAGGTCTATAATGATGCTGCGTATATGGACCACTTGGTATAGATTCATATTGAGGAACACCATATCTATTTTGTGCATGTATACCATATTCTATAGGCATGTCATGTTCCATTGTGCTGCCCCCAAATTTGACATGAGGTTTCCTTGTGTCCAAATTTTGAGCATGCCTTGGAATATCCCATGGCTTTGGTGGTTGATCCTTAGCATTGGTATGTGATTGAGCATATTTTTCTCCATAAGACTTCCATAATGGTCTGCGAAGGTGAGTATCATATGTTTGACCATGTGTATGTGGGACCTCTGGTTTTTGAAGCAAAGCTGATGGTGATTCAGGTACCATATGTGGTCCTCTACTTCCTCCACTATTAGGTCTCCTTTGATCCATATTGGAGTGAGGTTGTTGCAAAGGTCTATGTTCCATTATTTGAGACATGTCAAAATCATGAGGTATCTTGGCTCCACTTTGTGCCATCATTTGTAAGAAGTATTGTCTATCCCTCCTCATTATTTCCTCAACCAATCGATTAAAATGGGGATTCATGATGGATTCTTCCACATCTGCTGAATGTACGGAAAAGTTGTCCACATTGTCATTATGTGTAGCATTGTTGTTTATAGTGTCCATGTTCTCAACATTTGGAATGTTTCTATAAGCATCCATGTCTGGTAATGTAGTATGATCAGAATTGAAAAAGATCTCATTGTCATACTCATAAGAACTCATGTTTGCGGACTCTTGAGCCTCTTTAGTTTCTCTCCTAGATTTTTTGAAGACGGGTTTCAACCATGAACTAGGTATTGACCAAGATGTGTGAGACTAGATGAAAAATGGAAAAAGTATGGAAGACCAAGAGTTGGATGGAATGTAAATGAATCTGAAGTGTACTTGCAATGTCCAAAGTGTAAGACCAAGTATGTAGGTAGTAGAGTAGGTGTGACTTCCAAAGAGATGATAGTTTCTCTTGATGAGGTAAGTTGACCTTGACTCTAAGTAAAACCAAATGAGACCCAAAGGTAAGAAACCTTGCTGAGGGACCACTTAGCAAAGTGTTGTTGTATGTAGTGTGTTGACAAAGTATAGTGAGGACAAGCAAGTGACCTTTTGACTCAAGTTTAGACAAATGTGAATGTAAAGTGAGATGTGAAGCAATGATGGACTTTGGGAGACCCAAAGATAGGTTGAATGCTAAATGAAACCCTGGAGAAATGACCTAGGAATCTCAAGAATTCTGAAACTGACTGTGTTTGTTTGCTGGACTGTAACAGTTTTTCAATTCTGGACACAGACGTGCCTATATACTTCACAGACGCGGTTTCCCGACACAGGCGCTGCTCTGTTTAACACAGACGCGCTTCTGAGATTTTTTTGTTTGCTAAATGCAATGTTGACTGTTGGAACACAGACGTGATTCTGTCCTTCACAAACATGGTTAGACACCACAGACGCTATTATGCTCGACACAGACGCGTTTCTGCAAATTTTGTGCAATTTTTCCAATCTGTGAAGTTGTTTTGTTGTGACCCAATCTGATTGTTTGACTATTTTTCGTGACAAGAGGACACAGTGTTGATGAAGACCCAATGTTTGCAAGTGTTTAGACTCAAAATGACTCCAAGAAAAGTGTGTTGTTTGATGTAAAAATGTTTTGCATACACTTGAAGACACAAAAGACACAATGTTTTGCTGTTTGGTCTTGAATGTTTTGAATGTTTAACATAAGTCAAGCACAATTCTTATGGCTGGCTAAGACAATAGTTGTTGATCCCACATGGGGTTTTACCCCCGAGGATACGCTATTTAGAGCGGATACTTAGATGCTTGACCTCACTGGCTCCACCCTTGGCACTCACTTCTCGGGTCAGCCAAGCATCAGTCCCCATGAAAACTCCCCATGGCGAACTTTGTATCTCTACTAAGAACCATATGTGTGTGGGCCGCTACCAGAGGTCTGACCTCCTGCCCCAACAACTAGAAGGATTTGGGCCTCTAAAACAAAATGGTGCTAGTAAGGGCATCCGCTCGTGTGGCCATACATGTGGCACTTTCAGCTCTGTAAATACAGAAGGCTCCCAGCCGGTAGGGGTTACGCCCTACAACTGATCAAATAAATTTGATCAAACGGGTTTATGGGGAGACATAGTGTTGGTATGAACTAATCAGCACATGTTATTCATAGTTTTCACCATGAATACATTTGATTATAGTGGTTCGGATGAGGTGGGTTTTCCTCGCTACCACTTGGGTCATCCTCTTCTCACTAGTAGTCCTAATGACCACACGGGAAGACAGACCCTCTAAAGATTAAACAAAAAGAGCCTATTGCTCAAGACACAAAAGAAAATGATTCAATTTTAGTGCACCAATAGAATTGTTTGCTAGTCTATGAAAACAAGGCAGACAATAAAAATCCAAAAACCCTTGCCAAGGACTTGCACCAAAGATTTGTTAGTAGTTTGGGTTGTTTGTAATAATCACCCCTTCTTGCAAGCAAACGAGTTAGGTAAATTTTTAAAACCCAAAAGACTTTGTGAAAATAGGGGCATTCAACCAAACGATTTTGCTTCCAAGACAAGCTGCACCAATTTTGTTAGCTAGATCTGAAAATGTTAGTCCAAAGATAAACCAGATCTGAAACCCTAAATGCAAAATCCGAAAACTGAATCAATGAAAAAAAATTTCAAAATTTTGAAACAGGTGATACACAGATGCGATTACCCTTGACACAGATGCGACTCTGCGACACAAACGCGATTCTGTGAGACACAGACGCGAATAAAAACCACAGACGCGCTACCCCGACACAGACGTGGATAAAAATGACGCAGACACGTTTCCGTACCACAGACGCGCCTTTTGGAAACTTGCAAAATAAAATTTTGCCGATGACACGGACGCGCTTCAAGATGTCGCAGATGCGCCAGAAAATCAAAAATGCGATCAGAAAGTATGCAGACGCGAAAATGTCAAAAATGTTGTCGGAAATGCCTGATCTGCAACTTCAAACACAAAATCTACAACAAAAGGTTAAATGCAAAAGGGACAAGAGTCCCACCAGGCGTGCCAAAATGTATATGGTGAAAATGGATAACAATAATAACAATATTGAAAGGCTAAATAGATTCAACCACAAAACCCTAGCCTAACAATCAACAAAGATCCACCATAACATATGAAGATTACCTAAGACAATGCAAATCACATGAAATCACAAAGATTATACCATCACATGTCCAATAGGGTTTTGATCTCCATTCTTCCTATCTCCATTGATCTTGCTTGATATATTTGCTCTCAGATTTTATATGCACAAGAGCTCAACAAAGAACGGAATGTGGTTTCAAGTATGATTGTATATGCCAAGTAGTCAATTGATCAAGTCATTAGGGTTTGATAATGAAGGAAGCATCTCCTTATATAGAAGACACAATAAGAAATGGAGGGATAAGATTGAGAGGTGTAAAAGGAGGTCGGCTATGATTAGAGGGTAGGTAAAAGAAATAATAAAATAATGAAAGGGGTAGGTAGTGTATGAATTAAGAGATGAATGACATGTGTCATAGGTAGAAAAGGTTAATGAATTAATTAAATAAATAAAGATTTATTTAATTAATAGAAGAAGTAGGATAATTAAATAAATAAGAATATTTATTTAATTTAGGAAAAGGATAATTTAAATAAATAAATGTATTTATTTAAATGAGAAATACGGCTAGAAGAGGATAAATGAATTAATTAAATAAATAAAGATTTATTTAATTAATAGAAGAATTAAGCTTAGATAATTAAATAAATAAAATATTTATTTAATTAGACATGACAATTTTAGGTGTCTACACCATCCACTCAAACAATATTGCAACAATGACCCTAAAATTCGACATGATGAAAGCTTAAGACAAAGTCAACTAGAATTTTCTCAAGCATGTGCTTTCAAGATTTGGTTTATCCAAATAATGGTGTAAATGGGTTCTTTCATGCATTTCAAGGGTTAATTTTTTAGTTCTAGTTAATGGAAGTTCTTGTGGTTTTTTCTCCTCCTCCCAAGGGGTGAGACAGACACACCCTTTGTCCCCTTTTTTGTTCATCCTTCTTGTTAAAGGTCTAAGTAGATTTATTTTAAAACAACGCTCTTCTGATATTTAGAAAGGAGTGACAATCTTGAACACTATAGTATCAATCACTCATATTCTATTTAAAAATGATAAGCTATTTCTTAGAGAAGTGATTATAGTAGAAGCTAGAACTATGAAAGCTGCAAAGGAAAAATACTGCACAAGATTAGGTTAAAAGGTAAATCCCACAAAATCTAAGATCTTCTATTTTAATACGCAACCTCTCATCTGCAATCAATTAGAAATACTTCTTGGTTTTAAACAAGATGCGTTACCTTATTAATATTTAAGGATCCCCTTTTTATAGGAGTAAACAAAATGTCTTATTGGTTAGTTATTTCCTCTTTGATTCAAAACATAACTTCTTCATGGAAGAGTAGATGACACTCTTTAGTTAGTATAATTTTCACAATTAAATTAGTTATATCCTCTATTCCCAGTTATATCACATTTTTCCTTTTGTAAACACCTAAAGTTGTGCTAGTCTAATTAAATAAATATTTTATTCATTTACTTATTTTATCCTAAGCCTTCTACTAATTAAATAGATCTTTATTTATTTAATTAATTCATTAAGCCTTTTCTAAGCTTTTCACTATTTAAATAAATATTTTATTTATATGGTTCCACCCTTCTATTAATTAAATAATTATTTATTTATTTAA
Organism: Cryptomeria japonica; assembly: GCF_030272615.1. Lineage (NCBI taxonomy): Eukaryota > Viridiplantae > Streptophyta > Pinopsida > Cupressales > Cupressaceae > Cryptomeria > Cryptomeria japonica. Next base: position 393,012,700 of record NC_081412.1, on the reverse strand, counting down.
TTAATTCATTGGCCTCTTATTTCCACGACAAGTGTCATTCATCTCGTAATTTTCTTTCAACCACCCTTTTGATATTTTACTATTTTCTATACCTACCCTCTAATCCCAACCAACCATTTATCCTTCCACCTCTTAATTTTAGCCCTCCATTTTTAGGGTGTTCTCTATAAAAGAGATATCTCTCTCTCTCTCTCTCTCTCTCTCTCTCTCTCTCTCTCTCTCTCTCCATATGAATCAAGTGCAAGTGTACCCAAACTTTGTCGAATTGTCTACTACAATCACATCCATTCTCTATTGAGCTCTTGTGCACACATAAAATATGAGAGAAACCATACAAAGCAAGATCAATGGAGTGATAAATACTAAGGAGGGGGGGGGGGGTGAATTAGTATACCAAAAATTACTGAACTTAAACACTTTATCAGTCTAGCAGTAAACCGATATAACAGTTTAACTAACAAACCAGTTAACACAAATGCAAACCAAACAACAAGTAAGGCATTCACCCACAGAAGCACAATCACCATAACACAAGAGATTTTGATGTGGAAACCCAAATGGGAAAAACCACGGTGAGATGAAACTCACAAGTAACTATCTATAGAATAGTAACCAGACCGGTTAAGGTCATACAATGTTCTTTACTAGAATAGATCCTGTTAGGAATCTCAATCTCTGTTAGGAGATAAGTCCGATTAAAGACTACCTTGTGAGAGGATTTTAGATCCACAGATGTGAATCACCTTGTTAGAGGATTTACAAAGGCTTTTTTGGGCCTACCCGATTAAGGGTTTCTAACTTGTCAAAGATGTGAGTAATCAACAAGTGAATGATCTAGCAAATAGCACAGTCTGCTTGGTTAGATCCATGATAGCTCATTGCTAATGCATTTCAGCATTACTTTAGTCTTCAGTAAATCCACACTCTGTTACAACACGTAGACTTTTTCCTTTTTGTTAAGATTGCACATACAAGAACTCATCAGCCACCACAAAACCTAACAGCTACACACACACACCTTGAAACCCTAGACATGATGTCCTTAAAAGGAATCTGATTTCATGTCGATCCAATAAGATTACATTGCAAGTTCCCAGGTTCATTGTATCTAGACAGATTTGGTAACATGACACAAAATCACCGTCAAAGTGTCAGTGGATGGTAACTCATCACAAAGATATACCGGTTGGTAACTCATCACAAAGTATTACTAGTTTATACAACTTTACCCATTGCCGGTTGGTAACTTAGAGTAATACCAGTTTAACAGATTACCAGTTGACAGAAATGAAGACTGGGAAAATGATAACTGTCGCTTCTAGTTCCTTTGCTCCATTCCGCTTGAGATCCTTGAACCACTTGAGGTCCTCATGCTGCTTGAGATCGGTAAACACTTTCTGCAAGACACTGATAATCTAAAGACTATAACAATACTAGCTTGAAACAAATACCGGTTGAGCATAACTCATACATACAAAAAGTAATCTCACAGCAAGTGTGTGTCCATCAATGACAATCACAATATAATCATAAAAAATGCCAACAATCTCCCCCTTTGGCATTGATGGCAACACTTAGCAAAATTTTTGACGCCTAAGTGTTTTTACAAAAGAAATATGCCATAATAAAAAATACTCCCCCTAAGCATATACACTATCCCTTTGCAGAAAAGAAAATGTATACTACTTCATTATAGAGATAAACATGAGTATACATAGCATGCATCAAAATTCTAAATACCAGAATACTTCTCCCCCTTTTCGAACAATGACAAAATACAGCTGAATAACCCCTGTTTCTATTAGCTGAATAAATGTTTATAACAATAAAGAGTGAAACTTGTCAAAAACTTATTTAAAGTCCTACATAAATTGATTAATGGATAAGGACCATGACTCAAGTAATGAGGTAGCAACCTCATTCTCCGTTTGCATCTAGGATACCTGTTCCAACATGGCATCCAAAGTACTCATCTCTTAAGTAACCGTCAAGGCATCCAGATTGAGATATCACTTCTGAAGTATTTGTAGTCTTGGTAGTAAAACCAGTTGAAGTTTCTGCAGATCCTTGGTCCAGTTGCTGATCTCCAAATCAATTCTTGCAGCCTGAAGATGAAACCGGTGAATGATTTGCCCATAAGTGGTAAAGGAATCATATGGGTTCTTGAAGGTGCTTATGAATGTCTACAAATCAGTTTGCAGTTTCTCTTTCTAGGCAAGCACATCATCACATAATAGATGGGGTAGACATATCTTACTGAGCAACAATTTCCCCTCATCCATTGCATCTTTGATGTCCTTCTGTGCCTTTTGCAGATCGGACTGGAGCTCATGTAACTTTTTCACCAAGGTAGTGTTCAAAGCCTTTTGATGCTTCTTCTTGGCATGTGCTTTAGCAACCTCTTCCAGGCTTTGTACCTGGTCCTCCACAAGTGTGCATAAGAGTTTCAGTTGGGCCAGAGAGGAATCAGTATTGGGGAGGTTGGTATCAGGTATCAAACCGGTAAGAGTGTCCACTGCAGCTTGGATCACGTCTTGCTCCTTCTTCCTCCTTATCACCTCTAGGCGTTCTTGAGCAAGATTAATGCTTTGTAGCTGCTCCGATTTGCTAGCAGATTGGAGGTCAATGAGACTGGTGATGTTAGCCTATTTGACTTGACTATAGGTTGCCTTTGGGGTCTCCACTTGTGTGCTCTGTGTAGCTTCCTCCTTCTCTTTGGTTCTTAACTTATCTTCTTCTGCCTTCTTTTGCTCCTCTACTTCTTGCTTTCTTTTCTCTTCTTCTTTCCGCTCCTTTTCTTCTTGTTTCTTTTCTTGCTATTCTTTTCTTTTCTTTTCCTCTTCTTGTTTCCTCTTCTCCTCCTCTTGTTTCTTTTCTTCCTCTTTTCTCTTTTTGTCTTCTTCTGCCTGTTTCTTCTTTTCTCCTTCCTGTTGCTTCTTCTCTTTCTCCGCTTGCTCCTTGGCAGCCTTTTCTTTGTCCTATTTTTCCTATCCTATTGCTTCTGATGGTTTACCCGGAGTGACATTTTCACCATTCAAGGCATCAACATCAATAGGGTTCATTTGATCAGTGACCTGTTCTCCTTCATTGTCATATACCTCATCCGGTTTATTGGTTTCCGATTCTTGCTCAGCTTTCCGTTTGGCTTCAGCCACTTGATGCAACCTTAAAGCGGTTTGGGCATGAGAGTGGGTATCTTTTACCACTTCAAGAACTTTTCCTTCTAGCAATAAGAGTCTCCTTCTTCTCATGAAGAAGAGGCCCTTATATCTTTCCACTACTTCATAAAGTTCAGTTTTAGGCACATTAGGAAATTATTTTGCAAATACTTCCTCTCTTATTTCCTGTTCCTTCTCTATGGCAATGCACCACTTGTTATCTAAAGATTTATACAAAGAATCAGGTGTCTCAGATTTAATTTCTCATGGCCACCGGTCATTAATACATAAATAATTGATGACTTTCTGTTCAACTTCCTTCTTTTCATCATCATTAAAATCATCAAAGCACTCTTTCAAATCACCAAGTACTTTTCTTCTAATATTCTTAATAGTTCTTTGACAATGTGTCAAAGGTTTATAGGAGGAAATATCAATATTTAACGGTGCAGATGTTGCCGGTTCACTCTTTGTCTTTTTCCTTGTTTGCCTAGTCTTCTTAGGCTATTCTTCAGACACAGTGTCCTTTGAGTCCGGTGTGGTGTCTTTTGTCTTCTGCTTTCTCTCAAAGACTTTGGCGGGTGTCGCTTCTAGTTTCTTCTTTGCTGGTGACCGCTTGGTCACTTTGGGACTTGCTGTGGTAACCGGTGTCGATACTGAAGGCACTGCCTTTCCCTTCTTTACTGACGATTCTTCAACCGGTGTAACCCTTTCCAAATAGGTGTTAGTTCTCTTTGTCTTTGGATCAAGGGGCGAGGCGAGTAGGGTAGAGGCATACCCATCTAGCATGTTGTAATACCCTAAAATTGGTCATCTAAACCATGGGCCCCTAATCTTGACAACATCACCAAGGTCCTAACCAAAGGCAATTAAATCAATCTTGAGCACATTATTAATTCTTTAATCATCAAATATCACATGGCAAATCAACTACTCAATATTAATTAAATATTTATTTAATTAATCAAATCATTTCCAATAATATCATTTTGATCAATTATCCCATTTTAATTTATTAAACATCCTTGCATATTTAATTAATTAATAAATTTGCCTTTCAATCATGCAAAAAGGATTAATTTATTATAAAGAGTTGAATTGAAAATAAAACAAAAAGAATTGAATTGAGAGAGAAATCAAACTTGAGATATTATTTCTTTTTCTAAATTTAGAACTTGAAATCAGTAAAGCAATTTAATTGAATTATTGAATTATTCTCTAAAATTGGAACTCAAAGCTTTTCAGAAAAAAAGAAGTTTAGTTGCATTGAAAAGACCTTTTTCTTGAATAAATCAAATATGTGCATGAAATTATCTATTTTTATCATATATGCATGGAATTAATTTATTATTATTTTCCAATGCAACTTGGACTTCTAATTTGAATGCATTTCAATTAAACTATAATTGGAATCTATCTCAAGGTTAACTGAACATGATTTCTCAATTATTTCAATTAATCCAAAATTAAGCTTTTTCATCATCTCTCTTGTGATTCTCTATAAATTCAGTCTTCAGCTCTCATTCCAATTTACCCCAGATATTTTTGAGAACACGCTTGGAGATTATTATCACGCTAATTTTGCTCTAGAGTCATTGAAGATTATTGTGCTTTTTAGATTGTTTGCATCCATTTTCCATCCATTATTGCTTGCATCCATTGTTGCTTGAATTGATCATTGCTTGAATTATTCATCCATCTTGCATCCATATAGCTTAATATCATAAAGATTAAATCCTTCATCTTGGTGTAGTCTAGTCACTGGTATTGCTTATAAAAATCTGAGAGCAATCTTATACTTGCATCTTTTAGAAGGCAATTAGTCGCTTTGTTATGGTTTATTACTTATTGATTATTGATTACTAACCATGCATATAATGACTTAATTGAAGTGTTGTGCTTGCAGCTACAAGTTCACTTTTTTCACACACACATATCTGGTGCCCACCGTGGGGCCTGAAGACTACACTTTTTTGGCCTCCAAGACTGGCCACTTTTTATTTATTTATTTTCCAGATTTCAGATTTTTCGGTTTTTCGTTTGTACATCTTGTACGACAATTTTTACAGGCTGAAATGACAAACTGCAAGTGTCGCACAAATTGCAAATATCCTATTGTACGAGCAGATCCTCTGTCATACGAGTATAAATCCTCTGTCGTACGAGTAGACATCATCAGTAATATTCTTTCCTATGATACTGCATCCTATCTCGTACGAGTCAAGTGTCTGTCATACGATTCTGTATTTTCTGGTAAAAGAGGCAAATTTCATAATTTTCTCATTTCTGATTGATTATTCTGATGACTGACCTTGATTGTTTATCTATCTATCTCAGAATTTTTCAAAGCCTAACTAGTTTTTTGCAGAACACTTGTCGAAGAATATACTTATCGCACAAAGACAATATGACTACTGATTCGTTGTCTTTGCAGGTTGCCTAAGGAGAATTGACTAAACATCGTGTATTCTTTAAATTCATTTTTAGGAACCTAACTTGCTATCTGGTTAAAGAACAAATTTGTCTTTCATGCTTTTAGAAGATTCTGAGAGGTAGGAGAGTATGCTCTTGTCTTTTTCTAGACAATAAGAAATCTAGACCCTTGAAGCTTTTTCTTTGTTTGAGATTTGTACATCTTTAGCAGGCCTGCCCTCCCAAGGGGTTGAAAAAATCTTAAAGCCGTTACGGCCAGTGTGAGGGGAATGACCTAAGTGGGAATGGCTAGATGCCAAGTACTCCAACCCACTATAAAATAAACATGATTTTGATGAAAATCAAGTCAACGATAGTGATCGGGAATAGCTCTCCTTCATACCTTCGGGTATATTAAACCTTGGTTTTCAAGGCTGGGAGACCTCTTAATTGAGTTTATACCTCAACGCGCCAAACAGATCCCTGACTGAATCCAATTCAAAATTAGAAGCTACCTGGTTCACCTCTGAAAGGGGGATAATCTTTGTGCAATAGAGATAGTAACTCTCCCAAGATACTTGTCATTTTGTGCCCCCATTAGCGTTTGGAGTTGGATAATACGGCATTGAGAATCCATTGCGTGAGACTCAACAATCGTATTCTGATTAGCTATTGGGTGTGTATCTGAGTCTACAAGCAAAGGTTTTCTTTCCTCACCAAATTCCTTAGGGTTTACATAATGTGATTGGAGTCACTATACATACTACTTGTTTTCTGTGTTTTCATCCCTGAAACAAAAACTGAAATACCAAAAATTGGCGAAGACCATAAACAACTCAGTGAGTCAAAACTCTGTCCATGTCAGAAACTAGTCAATCCTAAGTTAAAACTCTGTCTGTGTCAGAAACTAGTCCATCCTAAGTCGAAACTCCGTCCGTGTCAGAAACTAGTCCATCCTAAGTCAAAACTCTGTCTGTGTCAGAAACTAGTCCATTTTAAGTCAGAAATCTGTCTGTGTTAGAAATTAGTTTATCCTGGTCAAAAATCAGTCCATCTCAGAATTAGTCATACTCAGTTATCATACTCAGCAATCGGAAAAACTCAGAATTTCTAGGCTCTGTCCTGTGAACAGTCGTACGAGTCTGATAATCCATCGTGCTGCACTAGGTCCTGTGTCATACGAGTCTATTGGTTTGTCGTTCTATACCATATTATCTGTCGTACGAGTCTGAGTCATCTATCGTCCTGCACTTTATCCTGTCTTGTACGAGACATAATTGCCCTCAGTCTTTTGTCATCCTGCACATGCCCATTTGTCATACAGTACGAGGTAGCAACTCGTACGAAATAGAATTATTGTCATCCTATAGCTACTAAATTGTCGTCCGGTCCAGAAAATACTGTCGTACGAGTCTCTAGTTTTGTCAGAACAGAACAGTCAAACTTGCCTAAAAATAGCTTACAACAAACATAATACTGGTTATCATTTTCCTAAGCATAAACAGATCAAGACAATGTACCTCTACCATTTGTGTTGCACGATTTGGTCGATCACCTTTCAGCTAGTTCAATCAACTACCTATCAAATTTTAGTCATTTAGATAACGTCTTATACAGGATAGATCGTTCCTAAAACCAGACTGAATCTTACACTATGGTTAGAATCAACTTAGATAATGTCTTAGATAGGATAGATCGTTCCTGAAATCAGACTACATCTTAGTTGTTTCTCCTATACAATACTCTAAATAGAACAACTAGCTTTGAAATTGATCTTGACCTCTGCATCACAAACAACTCTAGGTCACACAAATCCATAAAGATGCCTATTCAAACCAAGAGTTCTCATAAGAAACAAGCCAAAGGCAAAGAAAAAACCTTCACCTATCAAGATAATCCATTCTATGTGAAGGATCCACTCACTGACATGTCGTCATCATCAGGCGGACCAATTTTTGATGAACCTGAATCTCCCACCATACATGAGATAGAATACAATGATGGAAGCAAAAACGACCGTAATATTCCCAAAAATCATAATGACTCCTCATCATCAAGTAAGATTGATGAAGATGCCGAACCTCCAGAAAAAGAAATCCTTGACTGTCAGAAAGACAAAGACTTTAGAAAAATGATGAAAACTATCATGACCCAAGAGAAGGAAGACTATTTCTTAGAACTATCAAAACAAGGTGTCAAACTTCCTATTGGATATGATGTTCAGACACTTGTTACTAAAAAGGAAGACTCACCTATACTCATGGTACACAAACAGTTACTAGCTTTGCAGATGGAGGTCACAGGACTGAAGAATAAGGACAAGTCCCCAAAATAATATTCTCTGGAAACGATATGTCCCTTTCCATTTGACAAAAATCTACACATGCCTCCATTTCCTACACGAGTGGAAATCCCAAAATTTGACAAATATGATGGTACCTCAAATCCTCAAGATCATGTTAGGGAATTTAGTGCTGCTTGTATGGAGTTCATGCATGATCAAACGTACCTCATGCGTCTCTTCCCAGGGAGTTTAGGTGGTCAAGCAATGGAATGGTTCTCAAGTCTACCCAAAGGAATAAAAACATTTGAAGAACTAATCCAACTATTTTTACAACAATACTAATACAACAGTCGACATCTTGTGACTATGATCGATCTTTGTAATACTCAACAGAAAACAGGGGAACCTCTTCTTACTTTTCTCCAACGCTGGAGAAAGATGTTCTCTAGGTACCCACAACCTATTCCAGACTTTGAGAAAATGGATATATTTGTCAATAACTTGGTCCCTGAACTGAAATATAGCGTACAAATGCAAGTACACCCATCATTTAACAAAATGGTAGATAATGCCATTCGAATGGAAGATGTGCTCATAAAGAAGGGGGATATCACGCCTTGGAAAGAAACACAAACGAGATCTAGCTCTAAAGAGAAGAACAAGTATTGGAAATTTGCCAAAGATAACAACAAGAATTTTGTTAATGATGGAGTAGTAGACACTGTCAAAACCAACTCAAAATCCACAATATTCAACTTGGCTAGTGGTACACAAGCACTTAAAGCTGCTGAGATTGCAACAGAGAATCCACCAAAGAAAACAAAGGAATGGTTCAAAGAAAAGCCTTGGCTTTCCAAACCTAAGCATGATTTTACTCCTCTTGAAGAATCATATGAATCTGCTTTCAAGACTCTATTGGCAAACAACTTGATAACACTACCAGATAACTCTAGACCATATGATCCAGATGTCAAACCAAGATGGTGGAGAGAAAATGAATACTGTGACTTCCATCAGAATAAGGGTCATAACATAAACAATTGCATGAAGCTAAAACATGAGATTCAAGATCTCATAGACGCTGGTAAAGTTGTTGTTGGGAATCATCCAACCAATACTGATCATAAAGCATTTAAAGACCCTTTTCCTGCTTATGAACAAGGTGATTCCTCAAAGACCAAAGGAGGTACCAAGGTAAATTATACTTATGCCAGCCAGGATAACTTTATCAACATGATTGAGTCTTCACACTCAGAATATTGCATTGTGATTATAGTTCAAGATAAGCCAAATGAATCACAATATGCAAGAGCTCTGACCCGATCTCAAAAGAAAGTTACCCTCCAAGGAGCTAGTTCTTCCAACCTGGCTCAAGAAACATCAAATCCAACAGCCTTGCCAAACAAACAAAAGGAATCAACATTGGACAAATTTAAAAGGTTAACCTCATCATCATCCTCTGGATACAATGTGGTTGAACAGTTAAAAAGGACAAATGCTCAAATTTCAATTTTTGAATTGCTACAACTCTCATCTGCTCACAAGGAAATCCTAGACAAAGCATTGCTCACTACCAACATTCCAAAAGATTTAGACATTGATCGGTTTCAATCTATGGTGGGTCATCTGACTTCACCTCACTATTTGACCTTCTCTGAAGAAGATGACAATTCATTAAATCATCCACATAACCAACCATTGCATATTGAAGCCATGATCCACAAACACAGAGTCAAACGTGTTTTAATAAATGGAGGTGCGGGATTGAATATATGTACTTATCATCTTCTTACACAGCTAGGATTCTCTGAAAATGTCATTGATCCAGGAAAGAAAATAACAATTAAAGAATATGATGAGGAAGAGAGGACCTCCAAAGGTTTGGTATCATTACCAATCAGAGTGGGACCAGTAGAGAGAGATGTCCTTTTCCAGGTTCTCGATATTCCATTGTCATACAATATATTACTGGGCAGGCTATGGATTCATGAAATGAAGGCAGTACCATCAACATATCACCAATGCTTAAAGTTTCCTTATAACAAAGCTGAAGTCAGTATTCCTGTTGATACAAATGTCATCTGTAATGCATTGACAAAAGGTGCAGATACTTTTGTGCCTCATAATAGGGCAGCCTCTCCAAATGAAGATCTAAAAACATTGATGAAAGACTTAGAAAAGAGATTGAAGATTACAAATACCTGCATGGATGGCTACAAGATAGAACTGATACTATCATTAGTTTCTCTCCCTCCATTGCCAAAATGGTTGGGAAAGCCATCAGAGGCTATGAGAACACAAATTCAGCTCCGAATACCATATATGATGGTCTCTTTATACAATCTTCTACCTCCTTGGCGGATGAAATAGAAGAGGATGCTGTGCTTAACTGGATCTTTAAGGAAGATAGTCAAAATGAAGAGGTACGACACTATGAGATTTCCTCAAACCAATATGGTCCTAGCTATAAAATAATTCAACGTATGGGGTACTCAGGTACTGGTCCTTTGGGCAAACAAAAAGAAGGTATTATTGAACCAATTCAGCTACAAACCAAATCCACACATGATAAGGCTGGACTGGGATACAATCCGAAAAGACATCAGACCAAAAACATGTTTCTAAGTCTAAGTGCTCGAAAAAGATATCACCTTCAACATTACATGAAGTAGACACTAAACAAATAAAAGTAGAGTGTAGAAAAGAGAAAGAGGAATCAACAGTCAAGAAAGTAGAAATAGTCAGTGCCCAGGCTTCGATGGTATCAGCTATGATAATACAAGAAGTTGAGGTTCCTAAGGATATAAGAGATGAAGTCGTAAGAATCAAAGAATTGTTTACACCACTAAAAGTTCCAGTCACATATACTGGCAGGCAACAAGTAGATGGTTCAGAGATTGATTCAAACAAGTATGAATGGGGTCCTGACTATCTTTCAGACACATCCACTACAGAAACTCTAGAAGAATCTAGTGGTGTCATAGATGATACCGAAGAGCTGATGTGCATAAAAATAGAGAAGGAAATACAAGAAATTAGACAAAAGAGGCAAGCAAATTATGAACAAGGATTGAAAGAAGGAAGAATACCAGAAAGTTTCTCATCTATGTGCCCTTATCCTAAAACAAAACAAATTAGTTATAGCACTACATAGGAAGAGTTAGAAGCTACAAAACAAGAACCAGTCATCAGTCCAGAAGAAGCTGAATGGAGTAGATGAGAAAAAATCATAGAAACAATGAGATCATGTCAACAGGTGTGTCAGATACAAATGACAAATGAACCACAACATGAAGGAATTTGTAGCATTACAGATGTTGGTATTGATACCATACATATACTTACTAAATCACCTAAAAGAGCCTTGGAAATTTCATTCGATGACTCTGAAGACTCTGATGACAGTCCTATTCATGATGATATCCACTCAACCTCAAATTTTGAATCATCTAATACAAACAATGAAAAGTTGCCTACTAGTCTGATTGCTATTAAACCATGATATGATGTCTAGTCTGGTGTAGTAAACGATGTTACAAGTATGTCTATTGGATTAGATCGATTCAATATTAATGTGAACTTTAATAATCATGATCTGACTCTTCATGGTCTCAAGACACTTACGCAAGGTATCATTCTAGAACTCGACTTTTCATTCCGTAGCTGTGATAACAATACCGTGAATGCTCTTGAACCTATCCAAAATTTGTCCTTAGTACATCCCGAATTGATTGACTGTACTTTAGAGAATTAACCCATGGATATACCTACTTTTGCCAATGACTATACATTATCCTATTATCTCAATGTAGTCAAACCTATAAACTCTTCCACCAGTGAACAAAGTGAAAATATGACTGAAGCGGATATCAAGTATCTTAGTCGCAAAAACAAGAAAAATAAAAATAAAAGATCTGATGGTGAAAACCATATTGTGGCGGTGTCAGAATCTAAAAAAGAGAAAATAAAGGACGTACCTAAAGGTGAAAACCTCTTTGAGGCGCTTGAAGGTGAGATACTTGGTATACTGCCCAGTCATTTTCAGGAGTGGTCTTCCATATTGATTGAGCCAACTCAGCCAGTGAATATCGGGAATCGAGAGACACCACAAATCATTCACGTAGCTCAATCACTATCAGCAGAAGAATTGAAGGAGTTCACTCAGCTATTCTTAGAAAAGAAAATAAACTTTGCATGGACGTACTCTGATATGCTAGTCTTGGATCCTGATCTCATTATGCACCATCTCTCAATCACACCAGGAGTAAAACTAGTTAAGCAAAAACTCTATAAGATGCACCCGCATGTAGCATTATTGGTCAAAGCTGAACTAGAGAAATTGCTCAAAGCTGGATTTATCAGAGCAATAGATTATGCTGAATGGATTTCCAACATAGTGCCTGTGTCGAAGGTAGATAAATCTATCAAAGTTTGTACAAATTTTAGAGATCTCAATAAAGCATGTCCAAAAGATGACTTTCCATTGCCAAAGATTGATATGATAGTCGACATGACAGCTGGGTATGAGATGTACTCACTAATGGATGGATTTTCTAGCTACAATCAGATTAAAATCGCTCTTGGAGATCAAGAAAAGACAACTTTCACCTGTGCATGGGGAACCTTTTGCTGAAATGTTATGCCATTTGGGTTAAAGAACGCAGGGGCGACCTATCAAAGAGCAGTTACAACTATCTTTCATGACATGATGCATAAGAATATGGAAGATTATGTTGATGACACCTTACTGAAGACTATGAAAAGATCAACGCATATTCAAGAGTTAGGTCCTATACTTGACAGAATGAAAAAATTCAAGCTCCGATTAAATCCAAAGAAGTGTGCATTCATAGTGACATCTGGTAAACTACTTGGCTACATCATTTCAAAGAAGGGAATCAAGGTTGATCCTGAGAAGGTCCAAACTATAATGGAAATGCCACCTTAAAAGAACATTAGTCAAATGAGAAGTCTACAGGGATGTCTCCAATCCATTAGAAGATTCATTTCTCAGCTAGCAGACAAAGCTCAACCTTTTACAAAAGTATAGAGAAAAGGAATAATATACAACTGGGATCAGCAGTGTGAACAACATCTTCAGCAGATAAAAGAGTACCTATCTAATCCACCGATATTGATGCCACCTATTCAGGGTAAGCCACTAATCTTATATATATCAACAACTGATTCATCACTGGGGGCACTTCTGGCGCAATAGGATGACAACAAAAAGGAAAGAGCTATTTATTACATCAGCAGGACATTGGTGTCTTATGAAATGAGCTACAATATAATAGAAAAAGCATGCTTGGCATTAGTCTTTGCATCACAGAAATTGAGGCACTATATACTAGCACATTCAGTCAAGTTGGTGGCCAAAATCAATCCACTCAAGTATCTTCTTAATAAAGCAACACTCACCAGAAGATTGGCGAAATGGGTTATGATCCTTACAGAGTTTGACATTGAATATGTGGAATGCAAATCCATAAAAGGACAGGTAATTGCTGATCAACTTGCTGAAGCTCCACTTGAGGATACTCAACCACTACACATCGAGTTCCCAGATGAATCAATAATGCATCTTACTCAACAACCTTGGAAGATGTTCTTCGATGGTTCCTTTACTCAAAATGGTTCAGGTGCTGGCATATTATTTATTACTCCTCAAAAGTATTCAATCCCAAAGTCTTACAAGATTCTGTTTCCCTGCACAAACAATATTGCAGAATATGAAGCTTTGGTGAATGGAATAAAACTAGCTATTGAATGGAAGGTTGCTGAATTACATATCTATGGAGATTCTCAGCTGGTTATCAATCAAATCAACGATACATATCAGACTCGAGATGAGAAATTGATGCCTTACAAGAGGATGGTGGATGATATCAAGAAGTACTTTGCTTTTGTATCATTCCAACAAATTCATAGATCAGTGAATAGAGTAGCAAATGCTATGGCCACCTTGGCATCTATATTTGAGCTACAGGAGTCCAATTTTTTATTTGAATTCCTGGTGGAAGAGTTATACTACCCCGCTTATGATTCTCCTAAGACCCAAATAGTCTGTTCTATTATTGGACATGACTCATCCCGATACAGCCACATCTTTTCCTATCTATGTGATCAAATTATCCCTGAAAACCTTACTCGTAACAAGAAAAGAAACCTAACTCAAAACGCTTCGTGGTATGTTATCATAGATAATGATTTATTTAGATGAGGTTTGGATGGTACATTGCTTAGATGTCTAGAAACTGAAGAATCTAAACATGCATTATCAAAAGTCCATGAAGGTATTTGTGGATCTCATTTGAATGGTTTTACTTTAGCTCGGAAACTATTACGGGCTGACTACTATTGGCCAGACATGGAAAAAGATGCCATTAAATTTGCTAAGACTTGTGAGAAATGTCAGTTTCATGGAAATCTCATACATGCCCTGGCAAGGGACCTCATACCATTTATAACACACTGACCTTTTCAGCAATGGGCCTTTGATCTCATTGGTCAGATATATCCAACTTCATCCAACAAACATAAATTCATCATAACAGCCACTGAGTATTTCACCAAGTGGGTAGAGGCAGTTCCACTCATCAAAGCAATTGGTAAACAAGTCACCTTGTTCATCCTAAACTATATCATTTGCAGGTATGGGATACCTTCGTCCATTGTGACTAATAATGGAGGACAATTCAAGAATAAAGATCTGGATGAGCTTTGTGAGAAATTCAAAATAAAGCAATACTGGTCATCAGTATATTAGCCTCAAGGTAATGGACAAGCTAAGGCATCTAATAAAAACCTACTGACTATCTTGCACATAACAGTGAACAAGTCTGGGAAGGATTGGCATCTACAACTCAATCCTGCACTATGGGCTTACAGAACAAGTATCAGAACACCTACTGGGGCTACACCTTTCTCTTTGGTGTATGGGTCCGAAGCAATATTACCTATTGAAGTAAAAATACCGTCTCAAAGAGTTTCATTCCAAAGTCTTGTTACTGATGAAGATCATAGAATATCTAGATTGCAAGAAATCTAATTGTTGGACGAGCATCGACAAGTGGCGTTTGATCATATTAGAGTGTATCAGAAGAGAATGTCCATAGGATATAACAAGAAGGTTTGACAAAGAGAATTTCAAGTTGGTGACCTAGTTCTGAGAGAAAATCCAAAAAAATCAATAGTTTCGTGACAATAAAGGGAAGTTTGAACCCAACTGGCTGGGTCCCTACATTGTTACTATAGCATACGGCTCTGGTGCCTATCAAATCTCAAACTCGGAAGGAGAACAACTCTGTGAACTGATTAACACCATCCACTTGAAGAAATTCTTCGCTTAGCATTCTCTGCTCCAGCAAACATGTACAGCTGAAAAAGTCCTGAAAAAAATCCTAAAATTTTGAAAAAGTCCTAAAAAAAGAAAAAAAAAGAAAAAAAAAGAAAAAAATAAAAATAAAAAAATATATATATATATATATATAAAGAGAGAAATTGCCCTGTGAAAACCTGGTAAACAGACACCTTGGTAAAAAAAAAATGAATCTCTGCCAAGCAGGTGAAAACCTGGCAAATAGGTGCCTCTTGTACTCAAGCACTCCATCTATCAACGCAACGTTGGAATTTCCCGCTTTCATGCATCTTTTGCTTTCGCTTGTATATATTTTCAGTCACTTTTGTGACATCCTGGTTCGTTGGAACCCTCATGACTTGAAACTGATCAACATCCTAGTCTTAGGTTACTCGACATAGCACATTACATATCCTAAGCAGTGTCAACCAAGTCATTCTTTCGTCAGTGAAACCTGGTCGTCCACTTCGAGTCAGTCACCTGTCTCCTAACTACCAAAGATTTTATCATTGATTTCACAAGCAAAACAACATAACGAAAAACAATCACTAAACAATTTGAGCTATGAATGAAAATTTTCTTTGTATGTTATCTTTTATATTGATTTTTGATTATTGTCCCTTTGAGTAACTCGAGGAAGTCTATTGTGACTAAGAGGAGAAAGGATTGGGGGCATAATATTTTCTTTGTTTTCTGCTTGTAGGAATGATCCCGATGATCTGGAAACATATAAATTAGCTGGGTGTCTATGATAAGAGCCTTCACATCAAGGTGAAATCGCCTCACATACCTTGACTCCGCTTATTTGTATGCTACAGGGAGGTCCATATCATTTCTTTGTTCGTTTTGAAGAAATTTATTTATGATGGAATTCAGGTCCTTGCGAAATCTGTCCAAGGATATGAACGAAAAAAGGGTCATTGCCGACAAGATAATTAATATTGCACATTGGAAAAGAAAGGAACTCTAACCTACCTGTTGTGTTCGTTATGCTCAGTGATGAATCTTAAGTATTTTAAATCTAGTGACTAGGTTTAGGTTGCATTTTGCACATCATTTTGCATATCATTTTGCATTTTTGTGAATCTAGAATGATTCCGATATGGTAATAATCTCTTTATCTTCTGAAGGAGAGCTGAAAGCATGATCATTTTTTTATGCTAAGTGGTCTATTTATCATTATTTCTCCGATCGAGTACTTGTGTTTTGAGATGTTTAGCTGCATACATAACATTTCATATAGCTTCATACATTTTATTATTACTCATTTGCATTATCATTTATTTGCATATAAAAGAAACAAAAATATACATTCATAATCATTTGTATTACATACATTCATATGGAAAAGAAATGCATACATATAGAATAAAGCATATAAGAGATATCTCATAAACAAATCAACACAAGTACGATGAAGTCAAATCAGATCTCATATATATATATATAATGTCAAGTATAAGAGTACAAAATGATGTCCAATGACATATACAAACTCCCATCGGAGCAAGAATCATATAGGCTACAAAAAATGGGTGTGTCTACAAAAAAAAATATCCGAGCTACAAATGAATCATCTAGCTGGCGCCCTCTCCCTCATCGCCTAGTGGAGGAGGAGGAGCCTGATGTCTGTGATCCTGGAACAGTGCCCGATCTCCCTCCGATCGTGCCATATACTGTGAATAGGGTTGCACCTACTGTGCAACAAGAACTGCGACACTATATGCCACCACATAATATGCTACCCTACTACTCTGGAGAAGAACCTCCTATCGTAGAGACTCTATCTCTTCTCTTCTCTCGACTCTACTCTCAATGCTATGATCTGGTGATCACACTCGGTCCTCACCTCGACTAGCTATCAGTCTCGCTCCGCCAACTGAGTCTGAGCCACTGTCAACTGTGACTGCAGCTCTGCAAGACGTGCTCTCATCGATCGTCCCGTGTCAGCCCCCTGCTCTCTCGCAGTCTCTCCGCCACCATCTCCACCACAATCTCCACCTGTGGCTCCACTCTACCCATCCCACCATTGCCAGACCTGCCTCAGAGCTTCTCGCTCCTCCTCTCCGCCACCCAACCTCATGCCTACTCTCCCAAGGGATCCACCCTCACCCCTCTGCTGTCCAACATCAGCTGGCACCCTGCTGTTGCTAGCACTAGGATCACCACCAGTCCATCGTGG
Source organism: Cryptomeria japonica (assembly GCF_030272615.1). Taxonomy (NCBI): domain Eukaryota; kingdom Viridiplantae; phylum Streptophyta; class Pinopsida; order Cupressales; family Cupressaceae; genus Cryptomeria; species Cryptomeria japonica. The sequence goes on along the minus strand of NC_081412.1, from coordinate 392,995,304 downwards.
AGCCTCTGATCTCTATTCCTGTCCCTGCCTATGGCCCTGTCCCTATGCCGGTGCAGGGGCATCATCCTCCACATCCTTAATATGAGGATCCTGCTCTCCCAGATTTGTAAATCAAGGGAACGAATGTTGCTGAAAGTAATCCCTATACTGGGGCAATACCCCCGCATCTGCTACATCAGCCAAGTAATCCCATCTTAGGCAATGTAAACTTATCAGCTCCTACATTGCCAAGGCATACAACAACCGTGGAGACCATCCCTACCTCTCCTCATCAGCATAGCGAGCATACACTATATACTCCTGTGAGATCCCCTGAGGCCGGCCGTGCTGTGATCTCTCGATCAATGGGCGTGTTACAAAAAGGTCCCTGCAAACCCTCTGCCAGTCATCCCACAACTCCAATCCTCTGTATGGTCTCCAGACAATGACTATCAGGTCGTTGAGCTGTTGTCACCAAAAATCTATCTTGCCTAGATGGGGTTGTGTAATATATCTGACATACGTGTAAATGATCAGCTGCCCGAGCTCTACTATCATCTACAATCGACCGACAAATGGGAAGGTGCTCCCAAGCCCATACCTGTAAAATGTATACACTCGTGGCCATGCTCTGCCCATCTCTGTAAACAATCTCATGCATCTCCTGATACAAATGGGCCAATAAAAAAGAGCCCCAGCCAAGTCTTTGAAGGGTCTCTATCAACCTCTCTAGCATCCGACCCCATTCGCTCTGGAAACCCTGCTGCCCTCTGTCTGACATCAAGAAGCAACCAATGAATCCTGCTAGAACACATGCAAGGGGATACTCCTCACTATACCTACTCATAAGTATGTCCCAACTCATGGAACGAGTCAAAATGTCTGGTCCCTGAATACGTTCCCGAGAGCCTATAGTCCAGGTAACAACGCGGTATCATAATCCACCTTATTCCCAGCAAAAGGGATATGAAGGATCCTGTACACATCCCCAGGAGTGATAGTCAACTCCCCAATTGGCAAATGAAATGTATTCTACTCTGAATGAAAATGCTCAACCAATGCCGTGAGCATTCTGTGGTTCACACGGATATCAGGTAATCACAATAGATGAGTCAAGCCACATAAATCAACATGAGCTTGCTCAACCTCAGATAAATGATGAACTAATGCCATCGTAGGTGGATATACACATCTGAAGAGCACAGGAGGTAATCGAACCTACAAAAAACCCAACAACGATCATTAGAAAACATTCCAAATGAGCCTACAAGAGAAGTTAAACATCACGCAAATCCAAATAAGTCAAATGCAAAACCAAAATTTCATGTTTACACTTTAAAAAATGATCACTGTCTTTCGAATGACAAAACACAGTCAAGCAACATCTCATACGAGTCAGGAATGGCTCTCGTACGAGAAAACAACCTCAAACGATAAACTTTTACACATCGCACGACAAAATGGTCTTTTAACAGACCTGTCGTATGACACGAAGGTGGACCCCGTACGACAAAACTAGTAGGCTTAAATGAAAAAAGATTTTTTACCAGTTTCTCGTACGAGACAGGATCCTGTCTCTCACGATAAACCGAGACACCCAACCCAAAACCCATGAAAAATTTCAAAAAAGCATAAAAAAATTCAAAATTGGAAACATAAAGAGGCTTAAGAACGATCACTTACTGCTAGCTCATAGTTTCAGGGTCAATTATGTCTTCTCTAGTGCTCAAATTGATGCTGACGAGTAGGGACCACCATTTTTCTTCACATAAGGCTTTTTGAATTTTCAAACTTGGAGGGTTAAAATGATTTGAAAATGACACTTTTGTCTCATATATAGCCTAAAACCTAATTTTTCAACTTGCTACGATGGTCACGAAAATTGTACCCTTAGCTAATTTGCCTACTCTGATTCCATTTTCGGGATTGAAATCGAAATTCAAGATCATTTGGCTAGTCAATTTCACAATTTCGACCACTTAGCGCTCTTTTCATCAAATGCTCATTCTTTCTTCAAATTGCACTCAATTTCAATGCTGAATCTTAATTCAATTTCATTCTACACATCAACAGTACAATCAACTCTATGCTCAATTTCTCATCAATCATCGCCAAAATTTTCAAAAATTTCTTAGAATCAATTTGTGCTCAAATAACTTAATTTCGCTACACAATTGCCTATAATCAATCCCTCGTTATCTTTCGATTTCGATCCCGAGGGGGCATATTTGTGACCTTATGACTTCACATCTCACAAGTCGAGAAATTTTTTCAAATCTTCATCAAAAGTCAAGAAAAACCTTTTCAATTAAAGAAAATCAATCCTTATTGCTAAGGGGCATCTCAACTTCATCGCTTCACATCAAGTTGAAATGTCTCGATCATCTGAATCAAATCAATCGCTAGGGGCATATTAGTTTCATCGCTTCAAATCAAGCTGATATTTGTCTTTCATCTGAATTAATCTCTTAACATTAATCTGTTTCATCGCTTCAAATCAAATTGATTATTCGTTTAAGCTCAATCAAAAGTTTCAAGAGTATCTTTGATCACACTAAATCTAAGCAGGTGTTCAGTATTCGTTTCTTGATCAAGCTGAACGGTTCAATCTTCACTCATCGTGTCTTGATCAATCAAGTTCAAGATTGATTTTTATCATCACTCACTGTATCTAAGATCAATCAAGTTCTAGATCAGTAAGATCCATTTTTTGATCAATCAAGTTCAAGTTCGGTATCTTTGTTTTCTATCGTTCCTCAGTTCAATCAAGTTTGGGATCGGTATCACTTTAATTAGACTTCATTTAGCTTTGTCGCTTCGAATCAAGCTAAACACCTTGCTTTTCATCTAGTTCGTGATCAATCAAGTTCAGAACTAGCATCTCCAAGACATCACACATTCTTTGAACCAACACGCTGCTCGCACATTAATTCAAAGAGGGGAAAATGTAATACCCTAAAATTGGTCATCTAAACCATGGGCCCCTAATCTCGACAACATCACCAAGGTCCTAACCAAAGGCAATTAAATCAATCTTGAGCACATTATTAATTCTTTAATCATCAAATATCACATGGCAAATCAACTACTCAATATTAATTAAATATTTATTTAATTAATCAAATCATTTCCAATAATATCATTTTGATCAATTATCCCATTTTAATTTATTAAATATCCTTGCATATTTAATTAATTAATAAATTTGCCATTCAATTGTGCAAAAAGGATAAATTTATTACAAAAGATGAATTAATTTATTACAAAGAGTTGAATTGAAAATAAAACAAAAATAATTGAATTGAGAGAGAAATCAAACTTGAGATATTATTTCTTTTTCTAAATTTAGAACTTGAAATCAGAAAAGCAATTTAATTGAATTATTCTCTAAAATTGGAACTCAAAGCTTTTCAGAAAAAAAGAAGTATAGGTCAAGGGGTATATGTAAAGAACAGAGCAGGAACCGGTACTGAATCTGGCATTGAAGATGCTATTGTAAACCAGTACAAGATATTGGATTTGTATAATCCTTATTGTAAGTCAGTGAGACTTCCCATTGAGCAGTGAACTCTAGGCAGTTGGCCTTCTTGCATGTGCAGGCCCCTATTGTAAGTAATATTCTCTTATTGGCCACTGAGTGAATATTGTGGGTTACAAATCCCACTGAGGTTTTTCCCACACTGGGTTTCCTCGTTAAATCCTTGTGTTATGGTGTGTTTTTCATGTGGATGTTCTTACTTCTGTTTATTACATTATTTCTTGCATACCGGTACACTGTTATAATATGTTCTGCATGTTTTAAGTTAAGAAATTCTAATTACCAGTTAGATACTGATTCACCCTCCCTCTCAGTATCTGTGGGATTCCTAACAATTGGTATCAGAGCTTGGTCCTCTATTTTTAGAAGTCTAACAGCTTGAGGAAGATCTTGACACCGGTAAAGATGGAAAATATGATGAAGTGACTTGAAGGAGCTCTTTCAGACTATGATGCAGAAAAGTTGAAAAATATCAAACTAGAAGATGATTTAAGGGTAGCTCAGGATATCATTCAGGCACTTCAAGAGAATCTTGATGTTGCAAGAAATAAGAGAAGAGAACTTTGTGAAAAGTTGCAAAATGAGAATGATGAAAAGGAATCACTTAATGATCAGATAAGCAAGCTGAAACAAGAGAACATGACAACACAGAATGAGGTGCAGGATATAACTATGAGATTTTGCAAAGGGATTGAGGATAGGAAGAATAATGAAGAAGAATTGACCAGAAGACTAAGTGATGCAGCAAATGAGAACACAAGACTTAGCTATGAAAATGACATGTTGAAGACAGATTTGATGCACACTCAAAATGACTCCAATGAATTGATGAGACAAAAAGAAGTCTTAGAAAGAGAACTAGAAACTGAAAATCAACATAAAGAAAAATTCAAGAAAAGCTCAGAGGAATTTGGCACCTTGCTGAAGAATAAAAAACCTAAAGGTGACACTTCTGGAATTGGCTTTGAAGTTGGTGAAAGCTCCGGTACTGCAAATACTCAGAGAAAACCGGTAAGACAACCTAATGCTTATAAATTCAATGGAAAATGCTTTAACTATAATAAGTATTGTCATAGAGCAAATGAATGTAGATCTAGAAATTATCAGAATATCAACACACCCACCGGTCAATGTTCAAAATGCAAAAAAGTTGGTCACAACTCTGAAAACTGCAGAATGAATGTGAGATGTTATGTTTGTGGAAGATTTGGACACCTATCTAATCAATGCAAAACACAAACCGCCACAGGTTATGGGAAAGCTATTCAGAAGAATAATATGACTTGTTATGCATGTAATAAGATTGGGCATATTGTAAAATTTTGTAGAAGTAAAGGATCACCGGTAGACAATAAAAGTTCTAGCTTGAAAGGCAAAGAAAAAGTTGAAGAGGTTAAGCAAGAATTCTGAAAACAATGGATTAGAAAAGCTGATCTAAATATTGGGAATACTCCTCCACTAGTAGAACCAATCAATGCTTCACCGGTAGGACATAGTGATGCTTCACCGGTAGGATAGAGTAGTGCTCCACCGGTGGGAAGTTCTTCATCTAATTGAAGAAAGTTTCCTTGAGGGTTTGGCAATCTAATGACACACGTGCTATTATTCCCTCGATTAGAGATAAGAAGTTGGAAATTACTTGTTACCGGCAGACAATGTTAAGTGAATACTTAACCGACATGCATTTAATGTGGTAGATGGCGAAAAGATACTATAAATTTGAGGTTTTGGCTCCATTCCATTTCACCGAGTTTTCAAACCTACGAAGAGCATGAAGATTCCGAGCTAAGGCATTCTGAGCAAGAGGCAAGAACACTCCAAGAAATAATCCATCCTAAAGGTAGTAAAAGGTATTTTATCATGGCATCCACCTCTGCAATTGAATATATAGCAAAGCCTACTGTTGATGAACACAAGATCATTGAAACCCTAGGATTCACAGAGATCCTTAGCATTCCTGAATTCCCCAAGGATGTGATTAGGATAGTCTTAAGCAGGGTACATGGTGAATTTTTCAAGCTAGATGCAATCCAGAAAATCACTAAGGAAGTTGTGAAAGTTGTCACAGGGTTACCGACCACTGGTAAAAGACCAAACAAAACTAAGAAGGTATCCAATGACCTAGTTACAAACCTAACTGGTGCCACATCCGATAAAAGGTCCTTAAGAGTAAATGATGTAACAGACATTAATGTGATATTTATCAGCATGATATTAGGGTATAAAGCTACTCATGCAAATAGACTTAATTTTGTTTCAAGTTTATGCATTAAGAGTGCTTATGATATGGTCACAGATAATGCAAAGATTGATATATGTGAGTGGTTAAAGGATGAATTAATTGACAACCTTGGAAAGATTAAGAAGAACAAGAAAGGAACTTTTAGGTTTGGAAATCTGCTAGTATGTCTAATGCTACATATAACCAAGCAGGTTCCCGGTATAGGCTACCAAGAACTTGGATATGATATACCGGTAGGCAAATAGTTAACAAAACTATTCAATAACATGGGAGAAGACAAGGAAAACAATATCCATGATTTCTTTCAAGCACTAAAGGTCAAAATGAAGAAAAGAATCAGGCTATCACAAAAGATTGTTGACAAATATAAAGATGAAATATGCTTTGTAATCAAGAAAGATGAGATCTGGATGGAAGTAGCCATCCCTAGGATAGTTTTGGTAACAGAGATGGGTTATGAAACTGATGATCATATAATTGAAACATATGCTAAAGCACTTCTGGAAGCCCCTAAAGAATCTAAGGAAGAAGTATTTGGTAGTGTAGAAACTATTGAAAGCCAAATATAATCTAAGAAAATAGTGAAAAAGGTTGAGGCAGTTGTAAGAAAAGGTTCCAGACAAGCAAAGGTCATCAAAGAAGATGTGTTAAAACAAACCAGTATAACAGAGGATGAGTTAGCATCTCCACAACCGGAAACTCACCTATCACCGGTAGGTACTTCTTCGAAGAGTGACATGCCTGAAACTTTCAAGAGAGTTGTAAGGAAAAGAGATCCCTCACCGACAACCACACCCTCACCGAGGAGGACAAGACAAAAACAACAAGCAGTGAGATCTCTGGTAAGAAAGGCTACACCAAAGAAGAAGAATCTGACACCCAAAAAGAAGAGGACAAACAAGGACTTTGCCCCTCTTGATATACTGTTAAATGAAATTACAGAGGAAGGAAAATTGAAGAATATAGAGAAAATATATGACACTTTAACAACTGATGAAAAAGAACAAGTTGAAAACAGTGTTATATTGCATATGGATATGTATAAGAAATTTTTGATGGAAGTAGTAAATGAAATTCCAGATGAACTATTTAAGAGACTGGAAGCAAGAAGACAAGCAGTAATAGAACTGGACAAGAAAATAAAGATTGAAAAACTACTTGTTGTATATCCGGTGAATTCACCCAAAGAAATTGATGACCTAATTGCTCAAGCCAACTGGTCAGTATTTTCTACTGCACACCGACACATTGCTTTAATGGTTGGAAGAGTTAATGAGGTGACTGAGGAGACAGAAAATGGATGGGATATATTCCTAGTTGAAAAAGAAAAACAAGAAGAATACAGGAACCCCAAACCTATAAAAGTTTATTAGAAAGAAAGAGACAAGGGTAAAGGTAAAGTTGGTGGACCACCCAGTATCAAGGTTAAAGACAACTTACCCTCACCTCCTTTGATTACTCCACCAGTAAAAACAACAGCTACAAAAGATCAACCGGTAGTTGAAAGTATGGATGTAGAGGATGGTAATCCTAATCCTGAAGTCTTATATATTGTGGATGTTGATACTCAAAAGATCAACATTGTGGTAGACAAAGATACAACTGATAAGACTGAAATGACTAGTGAGCCTCCGATAGCTGAGCAAACTGACAACACATAGGAGAAATCGGCTGATGACAAAGAGAAGAAGGTAGAAACTCAGACTCTAACTGAGACAATGCAACAAATAGAGAAACAAACAGAGCAAAAGGCTCCTGAACAGGAACAAGAACAAAAGGAAACAGTGCCACCGACATCTGGAGAAGTAGAAAACCATTGCTTAGGGAAATGCAAACACAAACAGACCTACCAGAGGTCAATACAAGCTTGGTTACTTCTACTGGCGGTACTCAAAATGTTGGTTCATCATCAAGCTACAAAACAACTAATGTGACTGAGGTACTATTAGATTAATAAAAAAGATAACAGACTGCAGTTCACAAGCTTATAAGGCAATAGATGATACCATACCAATTTTGAAGGTAATTGCTCCTAACTGTAATATAGACAATAAAGATTCTTTAGGACAACTTGATACCTTGTGTAAATATATCACATAAAACATTGAGAAAATAAAGGAAGAGACACTGAAGGATAAAGTAGAAATTGAAAAACAAAAATTCTTTGATGAGCAAATAAAGAAGTGTAACAGAGATTTTGACACACTTCTACTGGAACTGTGTAATTTATTGAAAGAGTACAAAACTCTGTACAAAGACACCTGTAAGACAAACCTTTTGACTGTAGATATAGACAAGAAGATGAGCAAGGTACATGATGAAATTAATAAACTTGCAGATAAACTTGTCAACTCACCTGATACACTATCAGTTTTTGAACAGAAGATAACAAATTTTGAGGAAGATTTACTTAAATTTGAAAGAGAGAAAGAAAGAATAGTGAATAAGGCAAAGCATCTAAGATTAAAACTGAGTCCAAGATTGGACTATCTAGCATCACTATGGAAGGAAGTATCTGAGGCACTAATACAGGGACAGAAAACACCGACAGAGCATTTGCAGCATCTCACTAGTACAGTTAAGAGAACAAAGACAACAATAAGAGATAGTAAAAAGTTCATGGAGTCTATAAACTTGATCTTGGCAGATCTATTTCAAATTGTAACTACCCAGTTACAAGGTTGAAACTACAAACTCTACTGACATCTTGACAACCTTTGTCATTGATGCCAAAGGGGGAGTAGTGGGATGAGAAAATTCAACATCACAGGAATCATATGCTTAGGGGGAGCACACACATTTTTTTTGTTATATTTTTTGGACTTCACATTTTTGGATACATTTTTGAAATTTCTTATGAGTGTTGCCATCAATTCCAAAGGGGGAGATTGTTGGCATATGCACACTCCAATGAGACATTGTAGGTGATTAAGGGTTTTGTGATTGATGGCAACCTTGCAATCCTATGGCACCGGCAAGGCATTATACCGGTAAGGAATTACACCGACAAGTTAGTGCACCGACATCAGCAGATCACACTCTACACCGACACTTAGGACATCGACATCGACACAAAGAAAGGAAGTATATCGGCACAAAGGTCGACAGGATTTTGTTATATTACATTTTGTTTATTATTGTAAAAACTTTGTAAGCCGACTGGGCAAATTATAAAATGACTCTTATATATAAAAGAGATCATTGTAGACATTTTATAGAAAAAGAGAGAGCAAAAAAGAAAAATATAAGGCAGACCTATTATGCGAAATATAGGTTGAAGGGTTTATGTAAGAAGCAGAGCAGCAATCGGTACTGGATTTGGCATTATAGATGCTATTGTAAAGCAGTACAAGATATTGGATTTGTATAATCCACATTGTAAGTCAGTGGGACTTCCCATTGAGCAGTGAGCTCTAGGCAGTTGGCCTTCCTGCATGTGCAGGCCCCTATTGTAAGTAATATTCTCTTATTGGCCAGTGAGTGAATATTGTGGGTCACAAATCCCACTGAAGTTTTTCCCATACCGGGTTTCCTCATTAAATCCTTGTGTTATGGTGTGCTTTTCATGTGGATGTTCTTAATTCTGTTTATTACATTATTTCTTGCATACCGGTACACTGTTATAATATGTTATGCATGTTTTGAGTTAAGAAATTCTAATTACGAGTTAGATACTATTTCACCCCCCTCTCTTAGTATCTGTGGGATTCTTAACACATGTCATACATAACCTCATATCCCATTGGTTCCACTTCTTCCTGTCTAGGCTCAACCACCTCCATTATGCATTCATCAACTCCGATGGTGAAGCAGATGTCATCTTCATATTTCTTGACAATATCACCTGATATTCTCACTCTTTGGCTCATTTTGCATTTGAACTCATCAAAGTATTTGTTCAGAACTTTTGGATAACTGGTTCCAACCGCTTGAACGATTTCCTTGATTTGCTTTGTAATTGGTTGGTCGGCAGACCACTGAATATCTCCAACTCCTGGGAAGTCACCTTGGAAGTGGAAGAACAACCCAACCAATAGTTTTCCAAACTTAAATCTCAAGGCATTGTCCTATTTAATAGACTTTAGGTTCACCAGAAGTTGCCTTTGCATACAGGTGCATAAGTCAAATGATGCATCTTCCATGATCATTCGGTAGGCAGCATTTACTGCTACAACAAAGACAAAGTTGATCCTACTAGCATGGAACGTCCAGTATCCTATCACCATACACACATATTTGACCAGATCATCCTTGATGGAATTGACATTCATTCCCTACGAGTCACTCACAGAACCAGTGAGCTTGGTCATTTCTGTCTTACTGATCTTCCTTAGGGCTGGCACTTCACCGATGCTACAGAAACTAGTGACGATATGAATCGCTTCTGGTGTGATGTCATGCATCCGCTCTAAGTACATTTTATCACTATGCACTCTGCTCAGAATAATGCGGATGTGATCATCTGAAAACTCTTCAAGGAAATAGACTACATTGTGAAGCTTCTTCTTTTCCAGGATGCTAAATTTTGGTTTAATCTTCTTGTCCTCCCCGCAAAACAAACTCAATTGAGAATGGATTACGAGAGATCCTAAGTCTTCAAATTTACAGTCACTGTAATTAGAAATGCCTTCCTCCACTATAACACCAATAGGTATTTGAGATAGGGCATTGTATTTTGCCTTCCGTTGAATGAAGTCTACTGAATCAATGGGTGTACTAGAGCTAGGGTGTGATGCAGAAGCCATGATAAACAAAGAAATTTTAAAAGTACCTTCATAAATCAAAATTTAGGGCTCGCAATTTATACTTCGCCACACACTCCTTCAGTTGCTGAAATACCGCTTTGTGCTCTACACTTGATGGATTGATATTTGCTTTTGATTCTTCTTCAAGATTTTGAGAATTCTTCGAGTCGCAATCCAAATCGCTTTTCGTTGCTCAGTAGTTAAAAAAACTTCTTCGCTCAAGAACTGATACGTGAAAAATGACTTGAAAAATCCTTTTAAACAAGTTCTCCACCTACCATAATAAATGCTCCACTATTAGGGCATAAACCCTAATTTGCCTTTTACCATTTCTAGTCTTCTGCCAATTGATAGGTATCACTTACCAGTTAAGGTCTTTTACTGGTGTAAAATGGGGGTTCGAGATATTTCACTGTTTTCTCCCCCTAAGCTTTTCTGATGCTTAGTTTGCCGGTTCAACGACTTCCACACTAGGTGTAGAAACCGGTTCTTCTAGAATCACTTCTTCTGGCTTCTTCTTCCAGGTTTTCTTCATATCCGCTTGAACGGTTTGAACATGTATCTTTCCTTCTAGAGTTACCGGTATATCATTCGATATATTCTTTCTCGTTCTGTAGAATCTTGTTGTATGACTCGATTTGTTGCAATGATAGCAAATCATTCCAGGTGCTCTCCAAGTCTGTTGTTTATTTTTCCATTCTTCCTTTTGCATGTTGCAGCGGTGTGACCATTACCATGACAAATCAAACAGGTTGCTCTCCATCCAGTTGCCGCTTGATACCCACTGCATCCTGATTGATAATTGTAGGTATTAAACCGGTTTGGATTCCGGTTCCCAGAGGGTTCAGAAAAAGCTCCTTTATTCCTTTGAGGATACCTTTGGGTGTTGTGCATGACAGACCTGCATTCAAACGCTCTATGCCCAAACTTGTTGCATGCATAACAATTACCATTAAATCTATTGGGTCTAGGCTTATCATTTAGAAAACAAGGAAAGTTATTGTAAGTCTTACTTCTACATACATTAGCAGTGTGTCCTTCCTTGAGACAATTAAAGCAAACAAGTTTTAACTTTTGCTTACCTTTATCCTTTGGTGCCGGTTGTTTCTTTGATGCTCCATCTTTTGTTCCAGAGGTCTCACCTTCCTCATATTTAGAGAAACCAAGTCCATTGGTATTCTTTACTGGTTTAGCTGATTCAAGCTTCTGCTCTAGCTTGACAGTGCTCTTATTGAATTTGGCAAGTATTTCCTTTGACTTAGTAAGTTCTTTGGTAATAGCAGCATTGGCTTCCTTCAAGGTTGCATTCTCATAAACAACCACGTGTAGTTCACCTTGCATTTCTTCCTTTTCCATTTTATTTTCATGAAGATGAGTGGTAAGTGCACTGATCTCTTGCTTTAGCTTTGAGATCTCATGATCTTTGTCTTTTACCAGATCTTCAGCTTTCCTCTGGTTCTTAAGTTCTTAACACATTCTGATAGTTAGTCCTTCAAGTTCCCTTCTTAGGTTGGGATTGGACTCATTCAGTTTTTCAACTTCTTGAACTAGGGCTTCCATGTCCGCTTCATCAAAAGAACTATTTTCAGTTAGCTCCATCAGTTTTTTAGCATGCTCTCTTCTTTTTGCCAGAGAGGCCTTATATTTGACTTTAAGTTCATCATAGGCTTGCTCAGTCTGAGTGAGACGATGAGTAAGTTCCCTCACAATGTATTCCCCCATATCTCTTTCCAAGTGGTTAGACTTATAGAAAGGTTGGCTCTGATACCAATTGATAAATACTAAGAGGGGGGGGGGAGTGAATTAGTATACCAAAAAATACTGAACTTAAACACTTTGTCAGTCTAGCAGTAAACCGGTATAACAATTTAACTAACAAACCGGTTAACACAAATGCAAACCAAACAACAAGTAAGGCATTCACCCACAGAAGCACAATCACCATAACATAAGAGATTTTAATGTGGAAACCCAAATGGGAAAAACCACAGTGAGATGAAACTCACAAGTAACTATTTGCAGAATAGTAACTAGACCAGTTAAGGTCATACAATGTTCTTTACCAGAATAGATCCTGTTAGGAATCTCAATATCTATTAGGAGATAAGTTTGATTAAAGACTACCTTGTGAGAGGATTTTAGATCCACAGATGTGAATCACATTGTTAGAGGATTTACAAAGGCTTTTCTGGGCCTACCCGGTTAAGGGTTTCTAACTTGTCAAAGATGTGAGTAATCAACAAGTGAATGATCTAGCAAATAGCATAGTTTTCTTGGTTAGATCCATGATAGCTCATTGCTAATGCATTTCAGCATTACTTCAGTCTTCAGTAAATCCACACTCTGTTACAGCACGTAGACTTTTTCCTTTTTGTTAAGATTGCACATACAAGAACTCATCAACCACCACAAACCCTAACAGCTACACACACACACACCTTGAAACCCTAGACATGATGTCCTTAAAAGGAATCTGATTTCATGTTGGTCCAATAGGATTACATTGCAAGTTCCTAGGTTCATTGTATGTAGACACATTTGGTAACATGACACAAAATCACAGTCAAAGTGTCGGTGGATGGTAACTCATCACAAAGATATACAGGTTGGTAACTCATCACATAGTATTATCAGTTTATACAACTTTACCTATTTCCGGTTGGTAACTCAGAGTAATACTGGTTTAACAGATTACTGGTTGACAGAAATGAAGACTGGGAAAATGATAACTGTCACTTCTAGTTCCTTTGCTCTATTCTGCTTGAGATCCTTGAACTGCTTGAGGTCCTCATGCCGCTTGACATCGGTAAACACTTTCTGCAAGACACCGATAATCTAAAGACTATAACAATACCGGTTTGAAAAAAATACCGGTTGAGCATAACTCATACATACAAAAACTAATCTCATAGAAAGTGTGTGTCCATCAATGACAATCACAACATAATCATCAAAAATGCCAACATGGAGATAGGAGAACAATGAAGATCCAACCCATGGAGCATGTGAATGGTATAATATTCTTATTTTTTTGATTTACATGTGTATGGTTCTCTATTGATGTTATGTCAGATTTCTTTGTAAGTCAATAGTTTTAGAGGTTCAATTCTATTTCGATTTACAATATTAGAGTATCCAAATCTAGCATAAACATTTTGGCACACTTGGCGGGATACTTGTCCCTTATTTCTAGTATTTTCTTGTTGTTTTAGCATTTTCAAACTTGTAGGTTCAAGTTTTTTTACGATTTTTTGGTGATTCTGCGTTTCTAATAGTTTATGTTGCTTTTGTCAAATCTGGATTTTTGATACATTTTTAAAGCTTTTTGACATGTATGTGAAGGTTTTTGGTGCATATACAATTATTTTTTCCACATATAGTGTGTCTTATTTTATGTTTAGTCTGTAGTTTCTAGTTTCTGACAAAATTTTGGCTTATTCTAGCACATTTTTGTTTCATTTTAGCACGTATATGCTTTATTCTAGTGCATTTTTGGTTAATGAGGGGTTCTAATTTTTTGCATACCTAGTTTTTCTTACGCGATTTTGTTGCTTTTGGTACATATATGTTTAGTTTTATCATGTTTAGGGTTTATATCCTAGCACGTATATGCTAACTTCTGACGCATTTTTGGCCTGTTCTATAACATCTATGTTTTTGTAGGTATCCTGAATATCAAGGCTATTAATCTATTTGCAGAAGGCCCATTTTTTAACATTTATGGTCTTAATATTTGTGTTTTCAGGTTGGGTTTAAATTTTGAAACTACTAATTTGTGGTTTGTACTTGGGCAACATAGGATTGTACTTGCAACTTTCATGGGTTAGATAAGATTTTGATTTAGTGCACATAAAAAGAACCTTGCTCAACGTTTTTGGTTTACTTGCACACTATTTGTTGTAGAAACTAAGGTGATTAATGAAAGTATTCTCTTTGGTCGTCTTTGCAAAACTTGGGTGCAAGAGAAATAATTAAACATCTGATTTTTATTTTGTAGAAGGACTTGCCTTGGAAACAAGGGGACAACCCTAAGCAGATCTTTCATTTGGGTTGTTATGTAAATCGATTGAGACAAAATTCAACCTAAAAGGAGACCCCATACTCATTGATGCACGTGAAAGGGGACAAGCCAAAAGCAAAGCTCAAATGGTCAATATGTTAGTCTCAACCAAAAAGCCAAAAATAAATGAACTTCAAACTTCACATACATATCAAAAGAGATTAAAAAGCACACAAATGAAAATAAGGGTAAAAAGACTCCCCAAGATGCTCCCATGATGCTCTTGTTGCCTCTCCCTTGTTCTTCTCCTCTCCAAGATCCAAAGCTTGCTTGAGTGTAGCCCTTAGTTTTTAGCATGTAGCGATGGATGCCAAATGAAGGATTGAATATGGTTTAAAATGTAGATCTATTGCTATGCAAATGCATAAGATAGAAATTCTATGAGAAAACTAAGTAAAATGCTTATGCAATTATAGTAACAATGCTCACAAAATGCTTTTTGCTTTTTCTTGATGAGAGGGTTTCTTTTATAGGCCAAATGATTGATTGAATGGTCAATATTAATTTGTCTTAGCAAGGAATAGGATTGCATGATCCCCCATCCATGTTTGAAACTTCCACCAATGCAATGGTGACAAGTGGCATCATGAGAGGGCTTGAGAGGAAAGGAAAGAAGCATTTAACATTTGAGGAAACATGAGGGTAACCTCATGTGGCCGGGTTATTGGATAAAGCTATAATCTAATGGGTAAACTCTTGTGCAAAGTTTACCCATGGTTAGGCCTTGACCAAAGGGACAAGACCCATGTGGGTTAGCTTGTTGAAGAAGGGAAGCATTTAAGTCTTTGTATGATTCTTAAATGGGTGAGATGATGGGTTGGGGGTTAATTTGGGTTAGGATTGTGCAAGTGATTAGAAAGGGGGTTAGGCTAATTTAGAAGGGCTTAGAAGAATCTAGAAGAAGGTTAGTGAGTAAGCAAGATTTGCAAGTGGCTGAGAATTTAGAGATTTTTAAATAAATAATTTATTTATTCAAAATAAAGGTGTAACTAGCATTTGTAGGAGAAAGAAAGTGGATGGGAGGATTTTTTTAAATAAATGCTTAATTTATTTAAATGAGAGGAAAGCGGAATTAAATAAATTTAATTAATAGAAGAATATTAGTGTGTTAAAAAAATATTAAATATTTATTTTAATTTAGTTGACAAATTTATGTGTAGATACACTCACATTTATGTGAGGTATTCTACACACCAAGTATGATTGATTAAATTCTTAAGGGACTTGTTGAATGATCGAAAGGTGTTGGTCCCCCGAATTGTGACTAGAAACCTTATTAGTGGCCCACCCTTATTTTTTTTATCAAACATTGCGTTAATTTCAGTGAAAGGCTAGTTTTTCCCCCAAGATACTCACCATATGGCTCCCTTGTGATATGACAAAAATCCTCGGCTTAGCATAAGCCACACATAGTTGTTTGAGGAGAGGATGATTAGTTCATCTTTCTAGTCCTAAAGGCCCCTACCTTCCCTCTCTTGCAAAGACAATAATGTATACACCCATTTTAGGTGTCCCTACATTTGTGTCGACAAAGATTCCAAGTTTTTGGGTAAATTTATCGCAATGAAGCCTTGACCTTAAGGATAAGAAGTCTTTCAAGTGTCTACGATTGTGTTTTGACCTATGGAAATTGGGTTGAATTTGGCCTATGAACATACACATTATGCTCATTTTTTTGGATAAATCACCAATAGATATTGTGTCTTCTTGTTTGTTGTGCTTTCTTGCCACAACAATCATCAAACAATCAAATCTTGTCACATTGGACATTCAAAAATCAACATCAGACTCAGATAAGTTTAGACAAAATGTTTTTCATTAGAAATGTGTCTATGTCACTTTTTGGCGCATATATGAACATTCTAGTCGTATTTGTACATCTTATCAGCGTGTATTTAAGACTTATTGACACTTTCATGCCAAAATTTTTTTGCATATCTGAGAATTATTGGTGCATCTCTGTCAACTTTCTGACATGTATCTGAGCATTCTTACCATGCATGTGTAACTTCTTGGCATGTATTTGGACATTTTTGTTGTTACTTAGTAAAAACTTGAAAATGCTTATCTAAGACATTCTATCGCATGTTTAGTTTATCCTAACACATATTTCGAGACATTGTTATCATGTATTTCAACAACTCTATTGAACATTAAAAATCTGTGCAAACATGTTTTTGGGCTTTGTTATTGCGTCTATGAGACTTTTGACGCATATAAGGTTTCTTATTGCTTACATGGTTACAAATTTTAAAGGAGCTTTTAAGTTGATACCTTAGGATTTCAAGTTAGTCAACCATTAATTTGCAATTTCTTCCCTTCCATTTTCAAACATTTTCAGACCTCCACTCATTCAAAACATCAAAATTTTCCTTAAAAGAGTCAAAAAGTTGATTTGTTGTCCTCATCTATCTTGCAACATACCTTGACATCACTAAGTGGTTCTCACATCAAATTTATCATCTTGGGTGTTATATTAGTCTCTTGTGTAGGGGCAACTTACCTATTGGAATTTATCATCTCCTAGGAAGCCATACCTTGCTTAAGTTATCATACCATTTAGAAACAACATCTTAAGATCCCGTGAGACAAACTTTAGACTCTCTCACCATCATTGTCATTGTCTTAGATTCCATCATTAACCTTTTTGTTCCTTTATATATCATCCAAGTCAATTTTATTCACTTTCATGGTTGAAACCCAAGCCTAAAGATTTATAAAACATGTTAAAGAAGCTCCATGATCTCAAAACATGGACAAATATGAATATGATGAAGAGTTTTATAACATTGGATCTTTTGAGAACCGTAACAATATACCAAAATTTTACAATGAGTCCTTAACATCCATAGAACTTCAAGATCACATGTTTGACACTAGATTCAATAAGTTACTTGATGTAGTTTTGAGAAAAGAACCTTGACATTATTTATACATGTTGATTCAAAATGGTGCTAGATTACCTCATGATTTCAATTTATCACAAATTTATGAAGAATACCCAAATCACCTTGACACAAACAATGGTGGACATCAATATGAGCATATCCCTATGCCTGAGTCACCTTCATCCCTTTTGAAAAAATAGACATGTCTGTTCAACGTACACTCAACAAAATCAAGAACAACCCTGTGCTAATGACCTTCATGACTAAAGAAAAACCCACTCATATACTCAACAACAAAATGCTAACCAAGGTTATCATCATGATAATGCACATACTAGATGACCTCATGTAAGATTTGATGAACATGTCCAAGAACATACCTATTATATCAACTATGCTCATTATCATGATGCTTACTCTCATCCAACATCTAATGCACAACATCAAAATTGTGTCTAGAGTGGTCCGTATAACAATCACACACCTCCTCCTCCACCTCCCGTGGATACACATGACCAATATCATGCTTATATACCTCCCGCTAGACATTACAATAACTACATTCCCCCTCCTCCTAGTGGATTAGGTATAGGGGTACCTCAAAGGAATAGAATACCACCTAGTGATGATTTACAACAATAGATAAAAGAATTGCTACAACAAATGGTTATTATGTAAACTCCCATTAAGGATTACACGATTCAGGAAATTTGTCCTCATCCTTTTGATAGGAGCATACCCATGCCAGCTTTTCCACTGTTTTTCATTGCACCCAAATTTGACAAGTACAAAGGCAAAGGTGATCCTAAAGCATATATCAGAGAATTTTTCATGGCTTGTATAGAAGTGGCTTATGAAGATTCCTACTTAATGAATCTTTTTCCACAAAGTTTGAGTGGATAAGTCATGGAATGATTTTCATAATCGCCATCTGGGATTAGTTCATGGGGTGATTTGGTTGAAGCATTTATACAATATTTCTCTTATAATATCAAATGTGAGGTTTCAATAACAACTTTGTACAATAATAAACAAAAAAATTTGGAATACTTTGCATCATTCTTACAATTATGGAGAATTTTGGCTAGTTGATGCCCTTGTCACATTCCACAACAACAAATGGTCAAATTATTTACATAAAAAATAAATTAGGAAATTGGATATGACCTTCACAAGTTATGTTTGTCCATATTTAAAGTGGTTGAAAAAGGTTTGTTCATTGAGAAAGTCCTTCTTGAAAAAAGCAAATATCATTTTTTTTGAATGATGGGGTTGTGGATGCGAATGTGGTCAAACCTATGGTAATTTTTCTTGGAGCTAGCTCATCTAATAAACAAGTTAACACCCAAAGGGCACCAAGGCATACAACATAGAGGAAGTATACACCCTTGGGAGAACCAATTGAATCAACATTGAAGAAACTTGTTACTAACAAGATCATTACATTACCCAATAATTGACCATTTGAATCAATATTGAAAACATCACAGTGGAATGAAAATGGATGTTGTCACTATCATAAGAGCAAAGAGTATAAGACTAATAATTGTCACAAGTTTAAAAATATTATTCAAGATCTAATTGACAATGGAACAATCGAAGTCGAAGGTCACTTGTTGAATGAAGAGAAAGCGATGTTTAAGGATCCATTCCCAAAACATGATAAAAGAAAGGCTCCTATAATTGACAATAATGCTAATTATACAAATGCATCTTATGAACACACAACGAATCACATATATAAAGTAGACCTCATGTGTCTATCATAACTATTAAGGATAAAACCCTTAAATATAATGTTACAACTGGTCAAGGTAAAGTCACTCTACAAGGTGCTACATCCAAAACTACTTCATCAACAAATCAGTATGACCTTGTTGATCAATTGGGTAAGACACCATCTCTCATATCCATCCTTGAACTATTGCACATATCACCTTAGCACAAGGCTATTATAGATAAGGCTTTGCAAGAGAGTTTTGTTCCTATCAATCTGAACGTGGACCAGTTTCAAGCCATGGTGGGACATATTTCTACCCCTCATACTCTCACTTTCATTGAAGCAGATGGTTCATCCCCAAAATAACCATATAATATTTGTACCTTAAAAGTAGTTCTAGCATTGGGATTCTCTAAAGGTGTTATGGATTCTAGAAAGAAGATAACAATAAAAGCATATATGATGATGAAGAGTGCTCCTCTAAAGAAACAATCACTTTTCCACTTAGAGTGCGGCCAATAGTAAGGATTTGGTTTACCAAGTTCTAGACCATGACCTAACATATAACATACTTTTGGGATGACATTGGATACATGCTATGAGATCAATTCCTTCATGATAAAATAGAGATTACAGTTCAAGGTGATCCAAATCCTTATCTACATTTCAACAATATTCATCCTAGACTTGAAGCAAAATTACTTATTATTGGAGAAGCTAATTCATCTTCGTCATATGTTTATACTAAGTCACTAAAAGCTTCCACTTCCAAACAAGCTAAGATCAAGGCTAAGGTCAAAGATAAAGGAATGGGAGAATACAACTTATAGAAAACCATGTTCTTAGAAAATTGATGGATTCCCCAAAGTATGGCAGACCACAAACATCACAATAAATCTCAAAACTAACCATCAAATGGGACCTACTACTTTTACTAAATCTGGTGAAATGAAAGAAGAAGACCTTTACAAAATGTTATATAAAGATCCGGAAGAACCAACGAATCAACGCCATGAGATACAAGTTGAAGACTATGGAAAAGACTTCAAAATTCTTACAAAATATGGTATGTGATGATAAAGGTCCTCTTGGATTGAAAAAAAAAAGCATCGTGGAACCATTACAACAAAAATTAGTACCAAA
Organism: Cryptomeria japonica; assembly: GCF_030272615.1. Lineage (NCBI taxonomy): Eukaryota > Viridiplantae > Streptophyta > Pinopsida > Cupressales > Cupressaceae > Cryptomeria > Cryptomeria japonica. The sequence goes on along the minus strand of NC_081412.1, from coordinate 392,974,989 downwards.
GAAACAAAGGACAAAAGGACTTAGATATGCACCTTTGTAATTATGAGGTCTTAAATCTCAAGAAATACTAAAAATTGGTCCTTCTAGTTCTACTAATGATAAACCTAAAGAACATCATCTATCTACCGATTCAACTAAATGGGAATGGGGCTTAGACAATACATCTAGTGATTATGATTTTAAAGACACTTTTAGAGAACATGGCAAGCCTACATTAGAAGAAAAGTTCAAAGAGATATTCACAGTTGGCCAAACATAAAATCCAACACCCCAAGATAAAAATGATAGTGGCAAAGCATGGATCAAATTTTTTTGTGATCTCAAACCCTCTACATCTTGAGGATGGTATAAACCATGAAAAGTGAGAACTCTAGTTGTCAAGTGTCATTTTAGTAACACCAATCCAATTGACTTTACAATTGAAACTGATGAGGAGAGTATGAGAGATGATCCTGATGACTTCATTGACATATACGAAGAAACCTGCATTTTTACCCTTACCCCTTCTAAATTTGATCATTTCAATGGCCTTTCACTCATCCACCCTCAACTAATAGACTAGGACCAACAAGGGCCTAGGCAACTCAATACTTTTCAAAACGATGAGGCTATCATAGACTATCCTTGTAGAACAAATAATCTTCCTCTTAGGGACCATAGAGCATGTTCTGTCATTGACCTCAATAGTGTGGCATACTTTAGAGAGGGTTCCAACCTTATAGCCACAAAAATGTAAAATTAAAAACAAATGAAGGATCTTCTAGTGAAAATCGCTTTGTGATGCTTTTAGACTAAGAAAAAGTAAAAAGAAAGGACATATCTGATGGTGGAAACCTCCTTCAGGTGACAGAGGATGGAAGGTTTGAAACTCTCCCCACATCATCATATCCTAAGAGATCATCTATATTAATATAAGGGACAATTCAAACAAATCTTGGGATGGAAGAAGAGAAACATAACATCTACCTTGCAAGATTATTGACAGAACAAGAACAACCCAAGTTTATTAAGTTCTTTAAAGTGCCAAATCAATTTTGCATGGTCATACACAAATATGCATGGATTAGATCCCAACCTTGTTATGGATAATTTGACAGTAACACCAAGCATAAAACTAGTCAAACAAAAGTTGAGGAAGATGCATTTGCAGGTGGCACTATTATGTTACTACTTATCAAGTTGCCATTAGTTTCATGTCAAAGTTATTCTATATACTCTAGTCAGTTATCTCTACCGAGATATTCAGTTGGTATGCACAATCTAGTCGGTTATTGAAGAAAGGAGTCTCAAAACATAGCATACACCGAGCTGTCTACAAAGTATCATTTCATGTCTACCGAGCAGCAACAATGACACACCGAGTTGATATACACCGAGTGAAATGTGTTACCAGATTCATTGAACCTGGACATACATATCAAAATGTGTTACAAGATTGAGGAACATCTAACCATTATCACATTGGAAATTGCACTTAAAATTTGTGTATGATTTTGAGGTCATCTAACCAATGAAATAATTTGCATGGTTATTCATTTGATAAATCATATTTGTAAGACCGAAGCAATGAATGGATCACCATTATAAGAGATCTATTTATACAACATGAGTTAAGAATTAAAAAGTGTGTGTGTGCATGAGTGTAAGAAGACTGTTACAGAGACACAAAGGTCACCGAGAAGGTTTTTAGAGAATAGTCAAAGAACAGAGTAAACAGAAGGGTTTACCGAGTTACTATATGGGTTACCGAGGTATGCTATAAGCAAGGTAACTTATTCTAAGCACATAGAATCTGCTATAACATTCCAGATGTAAAGTTGCAGATATTTGTAATGATTTTATTGTAATATTTTGAAGTTGTAAGAGAAACCTTTAATAGGGTAAAAGACTCTAATCAAGTCTATAAATTGTAAAGCCTCTAACCAGGTGCAGCATTTAGATGAAGTGTTGTGAAATCCTTTAGCAAGGTAGATCGAACAGATCTTGTTACTCCTAAAAGGGTAAGCTATCAGAAATAGCTAAACATGTAGCTCTAACCGAGAACTCTTTATTATTGCAGTAGTGAAGTTGTGGGTGCCATCCCCACCGCAGTTGTTCTCTCTAGCCAAGAGTTTCTGCGTAACCAAAATATATGTGTTATGGAGTGAATCATGTATGATTGTTATTTATTTGCTTTAGCTTTATATTATGTTACTGCACTATTCGGTTTATGCATAACAGTAAAGTTATTATTGAAGAAAAGTTTTGGAGTACTGATTCACCCCTCCCCTCTCAGTACATTAGCTTTCCATATTGGGCCTAACAATTGGTATCAGAGCTTGAATCTTGGAAAAGGGTTTAACTGCCTAAAGAGAAAGATCTTATCAATGGAAGGCTATAAACAATCTCAGAGGATTGTGTATCTGCAAGAAGAGCTGGATCATGCTAATCAAGTGATTGCAGACATGCAAAGACAAATGCAAAAATCTCTAAAAGTAAGAAGAAGATTATCTGATGATTTGCAGGACTATCAAGAGTTAGTGGAACAAATTGAGACATCATCTGAGAACAATATATTTGAAGAAACTAAAGAAATGATTGGAGTATTGAAAGAAAAGAACAAAGCACTGGTTGATCAACTGAAAGCAATGAAAAGAGAACACGAACACTTCAGCACACAGATGACTGAAAATCTTGATGCATTGAGGACAACCGAGGATAAAGTAAGAGATCTAGAAAGAGAGAAACAACAACTTGAAGTCTTAGTATCTGATAAGAATGATGAAATCACAAGGTTGACTGGAATTCAAAAAAACTTGTCAGATCAACTAGGTTATGGACATCATGAAGCAATTCTGAAAAATGATGAGAATCAAGCATTGAAACTTGAAGTATCAAGGTTGACCGATGAACTTGAAACAGAGAAGAAATCTAAAGAAACACTCAAGAAGAGTTATGAAGCATCAAAGATGTTGGATGAGCAACTGAATACAAGAAGACACAACAAAGATGCAGGACTCGGTTACAAAGGAAAATACTATACCGAGAAGGGAATTCATACTACCAAGATAGGAGAATCATCAAAGCAAGCTGGAAATAAGAATAACATCAAATGTGGAAATCAAGGTCACACTACCAACATGTGCCAAATCAGAAAAGGTAAGCAACCGAATGTCACTAAGTCCAAAGGTTATTGTTACAATTGCAATAAATATGGTCACACATCTAATCAATGTAGGACAAAGTCTGTTAACAATTATCAGAAGGCAAAATTCAAAGGGTTTTGTAAAAACTACAATAGATATGGACATAGTACCGAGAAGTGTTGGCTTAAGCAAAAGAACTATATGTGGTCTACACACCAAGCAAATGCTAGAGGTTACCGAAATCACACACATCCTTACCGATAGTATTCTATAGTACCATGGGATTACAATACAAAGATATGGTGTGAATGTTGTGGAATATATGGACATATAAGTGCCAACTGATTTATAAGGTTTGGAATGAACAACCGAAGATCATGGAGAAATCCTAGTATGGCATGTTTTCATTGTCACAAAGTTGGACACTTAGCTGGAGATTGCAGAGATCAACCTAGAAAAGACACTAAAGAAATAAAAGACAAATTAAAGATTATTTGGAAAAAGAAGGAAATTGTGTCAAATGAAAAAAGCACCTTACCTACCGAGTTAGGTGCACCTATTCCAAATTATTCGGTAAAGGTATGAAGGGACTGCATTCTCTCAAGGTTAAAATCTTAACAGTTCCTATTTTATCATGTACTTAATTCAAATCTGCATAATTAAGATGTAATTGTAAGTTTGAAATTATATCAAAGTCTTTTGAAGCACTATACAGGAAAACTGTCAAGTCGGTGAATATAGGAAACTTTTCTAGTCGATAAATGAAGGAAGTTTGGTTACTCAATTAAAACGGAAAAAGGAGAGTAAATCGGTTAAAGAGGAACCAAGTGCATTTAATGTTTTTGACCTAACCCGCACAGAGCTTGATAAGGCATATGGTGTACTTAAAAGCATTTTCGCGGTCATTTAAACTTACCAAGTTTTCGAGAGAGCAGAGCAAAGCGAATCCAAGGCGATCAAACCTCCTACAAAGCAAATTCAAGGTATTTATATCAATCTCAACACATTGTTAAGCTGGTTTACCAATCTTATCTAGTTGCCATTATCTGCTAAGTATAAAGCATCAGTCGTTTGAAAATCCTGAAACCCTAAGGATCCTTTGTTAGCTTTTATTTGAAATCTACAATGGTGCCCAAGATCCAAGATCCCATAGTTGTCAAGAATGTAGAGAAGCCCTCACTAAAATACTCTGTGACTCCCAAAGTTGCATCTGAACTGGATGACAAAACCGCCTTTTCACTCATCCTAGATAGAGTGTTGTTAGTCGAGGATGTGAGATTCTTCACCAAATGTTGTGTTGAAGAACTCGATCATGTTGAAATCAGAGACACCTATGATGAGTTGTGCACAGATGGTAAATTGAACAGCAAGTATGAGCACATCAAGATCAAGGGATTAACTGAAGCCCTAACCTATCCCCGTGTGTTCAAACCCCAGTGGGTTAAGTCTTTTCTAAACAGAGTTCACGATGATTTCATGTGGCTAGAAGAGCAACCATTTAAGATTACCAAGGAAATCATTCATCTAATTACCAGTTACCCCATTTATGATCATGCCTGAGCCCAAAAGATGATATCATAGAAGGAATTGATTAGTTTAACTGAAGTGGAATTAGATTGCAGAGGATTGAAACTGAATAATGTCACAGATGAAGAACTAAAATTTGCCATTAGAGTAATGGGCGACTGTTTCTTCCAATCAGCAAGGGAAAACAATGTACCCTGTGTAGCAGTAGACCTGGCCTACAAAATTGTGAAAAAGGGAATGAAAATTGACCTATGTGAGGTGTTGCTGAAGAACCTAATTGAAAATCTGAGCACCGTCAGGAAGCCGAAGAAAAACAACTCGGCTAATACACTAAAGTTTGGATCATTACTAGTATGCATGTTTTTCTATTTTGAAAAATTCTTTCCATTAGTTGGTAAAGTTGTTTGGGAACTACATCGACCAATCACCCATCAGATAAATGACTTCATCAAGAAGTTAGGTGATAATTTCAATGATATTATGGATGACTACTTCAGTAAATTTTAGGAGAAAATGCATAACAGATATAGGATTCCTCCCGAGCTAGTGGAGAAATACAAAAATGATATATTGAAGTTGACACCGATTACTGTTATGTGAATGCTGTGGAACCGAGGACTCAATCTTTGTCACCGATGGGTTACGAGATTGACTTTGAGATCACACAACAACAAATTGATGCATTTTTCACATTACTGAGGCATGCTACCGAGTTGAGGTATGGAACCTATGAAGAAGTAAAGGAAAAGGTAAAGATGAACATTGTAGTACCCAAAGCTACAAGAAAGGCAACAAAAATGATAAAGGCATTGTCAGAGAAATTCGGAGAAGACTCTTCATCTATACTTGTCAAAGGCACCATTGCCATTATCGAAGAGGAATTTGAAGCCCAAGAGGCAGCAATAACACTAAGCACTGAATTGCCCAAGGGAAAAGTGTTGAAGAGAAAGAAACAAGACACATCAAAGGCCTCACCGACTCCACCTCCAAAGTGACCTAACACAAGAGCATCTACAGCCTCATCGAGTAAGAAAACAAAAAGTGTTACTGCTCCCAAGGTAACAAAGACATACAAGAAATCTACTCAGAGACTCATTTTGGCAAAAGAGTCTAGTGATACCGAATCAGAGGATGCAAGCAAATTCCAGATTGTCAAGAGCAAGAAGGTAAATATACATAGTGTTGAAAACTTCTATGCTAATCTGAAGGAATATGGTGGATTTGGATCATTTAGATATGTCAAGTATGAAACCAGGAATAATGACGAGAAGAGACAAATTGAAGAAGCTATCATCTGCACACTTCTAAAATTCCGGTTAGCTCCATTGGAACTAGCTAAGTCACTTCCGAATGAACTTTACTTGCATATTGATAATAGGTGGAAGTATGCAATGGACTCAGAGAAATAGATCAGAGAGAGAAGTCTGGTTCATCTCTTTCTTGACATGTCAGTAGCTTAAATAAAGGAACATCTAACAACCTACAATTCAAAGTTTCTTGTCAAACAGGAGCTTTAAAACTGATGAATGGGCTGTATATTGAAGTTGAAAATGAGACAAAAGCAAAGTGGCAGGAAATCTTTAAAATCAAGGATGCCGGTGAGCAAGCTACAGTTGAAATTATTGATGTCACCGAGCAAGATCTTGTTGTTATCGAGAAACACCCTGCTAACACCATTCAAATAGATGAAGATGTCATGGATACAGAGGCACTGGAACAGGAAATGATAGAAGGCAATGCATATGCAAAACTTGTATCTAGTGAATCAGTCTTGGAACAAGTTCAACCTTATCCACCAGTCAAGTAACCTATCTTAACCGAAACCCCTCATGACACGGAGCAAGGCACCGAAGGTCACAAGTCTACAACAGGAGAAGGTACTACTCAAGAACAGACATCTCAAGCACCTTCTAACACTGAGAATGTTGAAACTGAGACACCGAGTACCAAGACACCAAAGGACTCTACAGAGGCTAAAGAAACCGATCAAAGTGTTGCCTCTACCGAGCAACCTACCGAGGGTCATCAAGCCTCACAAGCCCTTGTCTTAGTTCCATTGGTGAAAGGTAAAGAAAAGAAGATGAAAAAGCATAGTTTTAAAGTTGATTTGTCAAAACTAATAGTGTTGCCCATTGTAGACTTATCAAAATTGAAGGGGCAAGCACTCATTGATTTCGGTGAACTATGCAAAGCAAAGGTCGAACAAGAGAAGCAAATGGCCATTCAAAAGAAAAATAAAGTGCTTCAGAAGGTGAAAGCACTCTTAATAGATATGCTACCTCAAGCTACAGTATCAACAGATGCAGCCATCCACATTCAACTGGATGGACTCCTAACAAAGATAGAGACATCTGGAGTAGGTGCATCAGAGTATTTGAGCAAGCTAAAAGACAAAGAGCTCACTGCAAAAATGATAGAAGAGGTACAAAAAGCTATAGCTATTGGCAAAGTTAAACTTGTCAAATTTATTGCTGAGTTGACTCCTCAACTCAAGCACATTCTTTATTTATTTTAGAAACTCTGCACATTTTCTTTATTCATTAAAGACATTAAGAATAAAATAGAGGCAATGGAGAAAGAGCTCGCCGATCTCTCAAGCAAGTTGACCACAGAGCCAAATTCAGTTCAGAATTTTTATACAAAGCTACAATAGCTCATGGCTCAACAATTGGACCTAAGAAATGAAGAACACAAGATCCGGATGGACACAATGACACTTCAAACATTATTCCTTCCTCATCTTTCATCTGTCCAAGAACGGATCAATCGAGCCACCTCCTTATCTACTACACAAGAAGGAAGCACTCTAGATGGCTTAATATCATTATTGGCTGCTATTCAAGCACATAATTCTTTAATGGATAGTGTAAAGAATGCCCTTTCTGTCGCTCTCACGGAAGCCCAGACCAAGTACAAATCCATTTTTGACCAATTACCACCCCCGAATGGTAATTAAGTTTTGATGTTTGTCAAAAAGGGGGAGTAATATGTTATAGTATTAGAGGAGTGATACAATATTGGGGGAGTGTAGGATAAAACAAACAAAAGGAGTATAGTATAAAGGGGGAGTATACCAAGCAGAGTATCCAAGAGCAGTGCACCGAGCAGTATATAGTACAGTAAGAAAAGCACATAGAATAGATCACCAAGCATACAAAATCAGAGTTTTGTACAATATATCGATAAGGGGAGTATATCTGGATATATTATATTTTTGACTATTGTATATACTGTCAGCATAGTCAAATTTTGCAAGTATATAGATTATTGAGTTATAACTTTGAAAGTAGTTTTTGTCAAACATCTCAACTAATGTCAAAAGGGGACATTGTTACTACTTATCAAGTTGCCATTAGTTTCATGTCAAAGTTATTCTATATACTCTAGTCAGTTATCTCTATTGAGATATTCAGTCAGTATGCACAACCTAGTCGGTTATTGAAGAAAGTAGTCTCAAAACATAGTATACACCAAGTTGTCTACCGAGTATCATTTCATGTCTACCGAGCAGCAATGATGAAACACCGAGTTGATATACACCGAGTGAAATGTGTTACCAGGTTCATTGAACCTGGACATACATATGAAAAAGTGTTACAAGATCAAGGAACATCTAACCATTATCACATTGGAAATTGCATGTAAAGATTGTGTATGATATTGAGGTTATCTAACCAATGAAATAATTTGCATGGTTATTCATTCGATAAATCATATGTGTAAGATTGAAGCAATGAATGGATCACCGTTATAAGAGATCTATTTATACAACATGAGTTAAGAATTAAAAAGTGTGTGTGTGCATGAGTGTAAGAAGACTGTTACAGAGACACAAAGGTCACTGAGAAGGTTTTCAGAGAACAGTCAAAGAACAGAGTAAACAGAAGGGTTTACCGAGTTACTATATGGGTTACCGAGGTATGCTATAAGCAAGGTAACTTATTCTGAGCACATAGAATCTGCTATAACATTCCAGATGTAAAGTTGTAGATATTTGTAATGATTTTATTGTAATATTTTGAAGTTGTAAGAGAAACCTTTAATAGGGTAAAAGACTCTAATCAAGTCTATAAATTGTAAAGCCTCTAACCAGGTGCAACATTTAGATGAAGTGTTGTGAAATCCTTTAGCAAGGTAGATCTAACAGATCTTGTTACTCCTAACAGGGTAAGCTATCAGAAATAGCTAAACATGTAGCTCTAACCGAGCACACTTTATTATTGCAGTAGTGAAGTTGTGGGTGCCATCCCCATCGCAGTTTTTCTCTCTAACCAAGAGTTTTTGCGTAACCAAAATATATGTGTTATGGAGTGAATCATGTATGATTGTTATCTATTTGCTTTAACTTTATATTATGTTACTGCACTATTCAGTTTGTGCATAACAGTAAAGTTATTATTGAAGAAAAGTTTTGGAATATTGATTCACCCCTCCCCTCTCAGTACATTAGCTTTCCATATTGGGCCTAACATATTAGTCAACATTAAATTTGAGAGGTTGTTGGATGTCGGTTTCATTAGACGTATTGACTATCCTGAATGGATCTCCAATCTTGTACCTATAGCTAAACCAAATGGCCATATCAAAATATGCATATACTTCAAAGATATCAACAAGGCTTGTCCCAAGGATGAGTTCTCCTTGCCTAACATAGATTTGATTGTCGATCGCATAGTTAGGGATGCAATGTTATTAATGGATGGAATCTCCAGATATTAACAAATTAAGATGACAGCCGAAGAACAACACAAGGCTACTTTCACATGTCCTTGGGGAGCCCTTTTGTTGGAATGTCGTGCCCTTTGGACTCAAGAACGCAAGTGCTACCTATCAGAGAGAAATGACCATAATATTCCATTATATGATGCATGTTCTAATGAAAGACTATGTAGATGACCTCTTGGGAAATTCAATCACAAGGGAAGATCATTTGAACATCTTAGCTAAAATATTTGATTGATTTGAGAAATACAAAGTCAGATTGAATCCCAAGAAATATATCTTCGGGGTGACCTCTTAAAGGCTCCTAGGATATATAGTGTTGAGATGAGGTGGATCCCGCGAAAGTCTAAGAAACCATAGAAATGCCTCCTTCAAAGAACATCGGTCAGCTAAGGTCCTTACAAGGAAAAATTCATTCAATTTGTCAGTTCATTGCTCAACTTGTAGATAAATGTCATCTGTTCACACATTTTCTACATAAGAGACTATCAAGTATGGATGGAATGACAAGTGATAACAAGTATTTCAGTTACTTAAAGATTATCTCATGAATCCACCAATTCTTATGCCACCAATCAAATGAAAGCCCTTATTTCTCTACATGTTAATAATGACAACAACATTAGGGGCACTCTTAGCACATCAAGATCGCGAAGGGAAAGAACGTGCAATATACTACATCAGTCAAACCTTAGTGGGTTGTAAAATTAAGGTAGATCGCTACATTCATACTCAATTATATTATTTATTGATATGGTGTTCTCCTTTCCATTGTCACAGATAACAGGCATCCTTTCAAGAATTGGGATATTTATGACAAATTCCATATCCAACATCGTTTCTCCACCCCATATTATCCCCAATACAACAGTCAAGTTGAGGTGTCTAATAAAATTATCCTTAAAATCCTAAAAAATACAATCAACCATGTTGGTCATAATTAGCACATACATCTGAATCCAGCCTTATAGTCTTGTCACACAAGTTTCTACATACCTATTGGAGCTACAACTTATGCACTTGTCTATGGAATCAAATCTATCTTTCCCATTCAGGTCGAGTTACCATCCTTATGGGTCTCCTTGCTTATCAATGATGAGGATTATAAATTCTCTTAATTACAAGATCTTGAACTACTAGATGAGGGTCGACAAAATTCTTTCAACCATCTCAAGGCATATCAGCAACACATGATTCACAACTACTATCATAAGGTGAAACCTCACATATTTGAGGTTGGTGACATGGTTCTCAAGGAAAATCCCAAGAATCAACAAGATCAAGATAAATGAGGTAAGTTTGAACTTGATGCTCTGCAAAATGGACAATGTTAGACTAAAACCTGTGGTCGTATAACACACAAAAACACAAGAAACAAAGACAAACGTTAGTGTTAATCAACCAAAAACAAGTCTAAGCAGGCATACCAAAAGAGACTAAAAACATGATAAAATATTTAACTATGGAAGTAAATACAACAAGGCATATCCAAATGCCTTCTACCATGCTCTTAGCTCCTTCTCCCTTGTTCCTCTCCTCTCCAAGTTCCAAATTAGTGTAGCTCTCAGTAGCTTTTTGCACTATGGATGCCTTATGGAGTTTCAAGATTGTAGATGATTATGAAAAGTATGCAAATGCAAGCTTAATACCCAAAGAAAGATGAGTTATCTAAATGTTATTTGTTAATTTTAACCAAAAGAGTGAATATGACTAATTATGCTAAATGCTCTCTAAAATTCTCTATAACTTAGATGCATACAAGTTTTCAGGATCTGGAGTATGAAGAAATGGGCTCTATTTATAGGTAAAATGGAGCAATGGATGGTTGAGATTGAGTAATCTCAACAAGGGTTAGGATTGAATGATATTTAATCCATGTGAGGGCTTTCAACCTAATCCCAGGATGACAAGTGTCAATATGAGATAGGTTGTGAGGAGAGGGAGTAAGCATTAAATGATTGACATGACCTGAGAGTTAACTTGGGAGTTAAGGTCAAGGTTGGGTTGAGTGAATAAATTCTTTATTCAAAGAACAAATCTTTTATCCAATGGATAAACTCTTGTGCAAAGGTTAAAGGGATAACCATGGTCAAAGAAATGAATGCTTGAGGAGACACATGAGTCACATGAGGGTTGAGTTAGGGGTTAACCATAAATGGTCATGTAAGAGACGTAAGTGGTTTGGAAGACTTTAGAGGTTAATTTGTTGAACACACAAAGCATTTAATGCTTTTCAAAGACTTTGAAGTCTTTGAGAAGTGACTCCAAGTTGCTTAGGAATGTGACAATAATTAAGGGATGGATTAGGCTAATTAGGAAGGGGTTAGAAGAATCTAGAAGGGGGTTTAGGAGTACAAGTGGATTTGGTGGGTGAGGGAAAATAGGAATTTAATTAAAATAAAATTAATTTATTTCAACTTGTGGTTGCAACTTGCATTTATAGGAAAATGCAAGTGGGGGGGAATAAATGATTTAAATAAATGTTTTCAATTATTTATTTAAAAGAAGAAAGATGATTAAATTAAATAAATAAGATTTATTCATTTAATTGATTGTGAATTTGATTTAATGAATGAATTAAAATAAATTGAATAATTCATTTAATTAATAGGAGAATGTTTTGAAGGTGAAATTAATTAAATGTTAATTTAATTAATTGTTGGCTAGTGGGTTTTTAACTAAATAAATAGCGAATATTAATTTAATCAAAATGGACATATTTATGTGACTACAGAACCTAATTGGCTTGGTCCCTAAATTGTCACAATAGTTAATGGCTCAAGAGCATATCAATTATCTACCCCTGAAGGTGAATGACTTGACAATTCTATCAACAACATGCACCTTTGCAGATTCTACACATAGATCTTCAGAAAATTCCTTCCAAAATACAAAAATAATTTAAAATATATCAAAAATACAAAAAATCATAAAAATAAAAAATCGTCACTTTGATGAAAACCCAACAATTAGGTGCCTTGTGTGACAACAAAAAAATTAAAGAGAAACAAATTTGTCCAATGGTGAAAAATACTTCAATGGAGTCTTGGGCAAGTGCCATGGTGAAAACAAGGTTACCAACACCATGTGTAGAGACTTTTGCTCCTCCCTCCTTCAGGTTTTCGCATCATCTTTTCACTTTGCACACATTTGCATCCTATCATTTCATAATAATTTGTCCATCCCCATCATGGCTTGTCATTGATCTACGTAAGGTCATTTCACCTTTCAAAATAAACCTTTGTTGCCTTTTACTTCACCCATAATAATTAGGTCCTATTTGTAACTAGGGGCATGCCCCTGACCTAGTGATGGAAGTGGATCCTTGGCATCACATGTTGTAAGGAGTATCACTTTTTCATACCTTCATTCTTTTCATGCACAATTTATAATAAAACATTTGTATCATCAATTTACATTAAAGTTTCTACTCTTCTTTGCAATAAAGTATCGGTTTCATGGAGCGATCCAAATTTAGATGAGACATGAGCAGTTTTGTGCTTCAACCAAATCAATCTTTTGGCAAATTAAGATTCTAGCAAGATTTCAAAATCTTCGCGCTATCTATCCTATTATCAGGATCCAACATTGTGACTAGATCAAAATTTCAAAAATACGAGGTAAGAAATATCTTTAACATGAGGTTTTCAGTGTCTATTAGTGTTAAGTCTATGGGTTTTCTTTGATTTGATCTTTTGGTATCATGTTTCCTATGTCTCTCAGGGATGTCTACGAACTAGAGTGGTTGAGATGGGGCATGATTACTTGATTGTTTCTTGTGGATTGTTTCTTAGTAACACTATGGTTTGTCCAAGGATATGGTGACATGAAGTCAATTAGGACATTATGAGTCTAGTGTGAACATGGGCATTATTTGTTTGCAATTGTCTTATCTCCATGCAAATGATACACTGGCTATATTGGTGTAACCCATATCTGGATGGTCGCAAACATTTTCTATAATAAGCTCAATAATGATAATAACACAAGAGCCTCGTCACTCTCATATCTTCTACCTTCTTCCACCCAGTCCCTTCGCATCCTTGATCCCATGTATTCATGCATCATATGACCGAGTATAATGACACAACAAAAATAATAGAGTCATTCATTACATTTAGAGTTTACCTTGCATCACCACATGGTAGTCCTGCATAACACAAAACATATCATATGTCACATACATCTTGCATCTATATAGGTTAAGTGCATAATCATAATCATAATAGGTGTATACATAATCCATATCACATCATTATGCATCCATCACAATCTAAACATACATATAAAATGAGTCATGTAGGATCATCATGTAAAATAATCATAAGTCATACATCATCCATCACATCTCATCATAAAGTATATAAAAATCATATAATGTCATAATTGCATTCACATAAGTAATATAGAATAACTGCATCATAGAGTCATCACAAGCATTATAAAATCATCACATCACATATAGTACGTTATGCATAAGACCATCATAAAGTCGCATAGGAACATGCACATAGTAGTTGCAAGGAATAGGTCTCATCTTATATATATCGTAAAAAATAATGTGTCACAATACAATGATGTCAAAAATCTCATAATGGTTATAAAATCACTCTCAATTGTCTACATCATCATACAAAAATACCCAAATACAAAATGGACTGGGGCTATGATGAGTTATCGCCTTTAGACCTTGATGGTCTATATGGCTTACGAGAATTGGAAGGTTAAACCCCTCTTGATCTTGTCATTGGACCTACTCTTGGAGGTTCCATGAGACCTCCACTCTCAGACATGTGCCTCTTGCTTTGGCTCCTACCCTATGACATCATCACAAAATTACCTACTCGTTGACTAGATAGCATTGCCTCCTCATATAACTATCACTAATAAGCAATCTCATGTGTGACTCTGAATACATAGTCCATGCCTGAAGTGACATCCCCTTATTGGATAGACCTGGCCTACTTGGTAGCCTCCTTTTCTCTATTGTAGCGCTCAATGGCGCCATCTCACTCTGTAGTAACTATTTGCACCTGTTGCCTCAAGGTTGTTATTTGTGCAACCTGTGTCTAGAACTGACCCTCCAAAATTTGTATTTGAGCTTTCAAGGTGCCCACCTTGTTTGGATCCTCACATCCCCATCCCTATACATGTCTTGGGGGATCCTATCCTCCCCATCCCTATTCCTCCCATCCTTGCCCCTATACCTCCTACAACTGGACCTATGGGGGTTTCATAGGCCTATGCTTTTCTTTTGCCTATACCTATATCTACGACCTCTATCTGCTTCGATTGCCTCTTCCATTGGGAAACCTAGGTGATTATCCTCTCCTATCTCCCTCATCATCCCTCTTTGCAACATCCTTCTCCCTCAACTTACTGTCGTCATCCTTGTCCTTGTCCTCCTCCTCCTCCTAGGTGCCCCTCTCCATCAATATCATCCTCAAGTCACGACGTTGGCTCTCTTAGAATTGCCAATCTAGGAAAGGGATGGGCTTTGAACCAAGCCTCATAGTTTGCAGTCATCCCTACATCCATTATATCTCATTGAACATCCTAATGTATGAGAATTAAGGCCTAAAACTCTACAACTGCTACATCATAAGACAAGCATGGACCCCAATAATGTATCTCTCACTATGTCTTGGAGAACTCTGATAATCCAACGGGTTGACCCTATACTCCACCTAACTATCTTGAAACTTGGTCTGGTAGGTGTCACTCAACAATGAAGGTTGTCCAAACTATCAAACATCAGATATGGTAGCACTAAGGAATCTATGTATCATCCTCCTCCTAGACCTCGCAATCTAAGTAATGCCTCTAGATGATGGAGTCTATATCATCTATAACTTAGTGCCAATAGTCCATATTCACTAATCGTTCTTGAGAGACAATCATGCTGTGCATATATGCAAACAAATGCCCTATGCCATGACCCCTATAGCATATCGACCTTGTGAAAACAATGTGCTCATAGGCCCATATCTATAATAGTGTCAACCCAACTGATAGACAACATCCTCTTGAGTACACAAACTAGTGAAGATCATGCTACGATAAACAAGGTCCCCATGCAAATTGTGTCCCTTTGGTCATCATCATCTCCAACGCTCTACCCCATCTGATGGACATCATGTGAGTCATCCTATCAAGGCAGATGTACCCATCAAGATCACCCCCTTATAGCGACTACTCGAATTGCTCCTATTTCACCACACTCATAGATCTCATCCCAGCTGATGCGGCTACCTTGGATCTCCAAATCCTCATGATCAAAGACCTTGTGTAGAGCCTCAATATCCCCACCCTTCCTATCATATATGACAAGTTCTCCATGGATCAAAATGCATAAGATCCTATAGATGTCCTCTAGTATCACATACATCTCTTTTATTAGTAGATGGAAAGTGCAATGCTCGTTGTACTACCACTCAACCAATGTAAAAAGCAACATGACATTAGCCCAGATCTTGGGCATGAATGTAGCATGCTATAGTCCAAGCACACCTAATGTAACATGAGCATCCTTTTTTAGCTATGAACTCAACCCCTATGTATGCAAGAGTCTGTCCCGTGAATCTAATGGTGCTAGGTCCGCCTACAATCATAAGCGCAATCATATTAGTGTCAAGCTTTGTTAGCTCCTATCTCATTAGGCTTTGTTAGCTTTATCCTACCTAGTGGCTTCATCAACTTTATCATCTTCATTAGTCGCTAAATAACCTATCCTACTAGGGGCATGTGGTGGATTTTATCAACCCAACTACATATCCTATTAATTGCCTTTGTTTATCACATTGGCTACTTGTTTTTCCCCTAGTTTGACCATAAACACGTTAATATATATCATATATATGCTAACAACTAAAAATCACACTTTTTCATTATATAAATGCACTCTTATACACATGTGCACTACTGCTAAACACACACATGCCAAGGATACATATATGCAGTTTTACATGATATATACACAACTTTAATGTATATGTGTCATTGCTAAGCATATACATACTTTCATAGCACATATACACAACTTTAGCACATACACACTTGTACCTACCATGGATGCAGTTATACCATACATACATGCACTTTCAACATGTACGTGCTAAAACCTAATGTAGATGCGATAAAACCTAACATACACATTTTCAGCAAAATCCCTACTGTCGCATTTTTAGTGACCTAATTTTAAAACCTATTTATTACGCCATAAATGCACAAAATAAAAAATACAAGGATGTACTTACTGGCTCTTTGTACTCCTCTAGCTACTCAAATAGTTGCACTCGCTTAAATATGTGGAATTGCTCCACCATATTTGTGTTGCTCTACTTGCCTTCTCTCCTTCACTTTGTGCCTTGATCTATGAAAGTGATGGATGCAAATTAGGAGATCCTTAAACCATGATCCTATTTATAGGAGTTGTAACCCTAATTGGCTATGGTGACCTTTTGTGGTCTTTTTGGTTCCCCGCGCTTTCCCCTTAGCTCATCTTTCACCTTTTTTCACCTGTGTGTCTTCCTATCTAATCCTTTCTCCTTATCGATAGATTGTCTGATTTTTTGTATATTTTTCCAATAACCTCTCAAGGGGGCATATCATCATCCTTACTGGGGGCAACTGTCTGTATTAGTGAATTATTGTTCTTTGAAATAATGCAATGAACTGCATTGTCTTGAAGAGGGGAAAAATGTAGACACCTAAAATTTTCCTAGATTAATTAAATAGATATTTTATTTATTTAATTATTTTATCCTAAGCCTTCTATTTTTTTTTATAGACAATTCTTCCAATAGGGGGGTAATTCCCATTTATATTAACTCAAAATAGGATTACATAGATAGTAGGGACATCAATGGTAAATATAATCAATGCTATCCTATATCTCTTTTATCCTATCTATAATTACATCTAGGAGTAGTTCTTTATTCTCCCCCATGTAAGCTATAAAGTTGTCCAGAGAATACAATTGTCCAACACCCTTCTTATATAGTTTCCGTACCTTCACCATTGTGGTCTTCTTTCCTTCATCATTCAGGTCACAAAAGCCCATCATCACCTATGAATCCAACACCATCTCCAAATGGTCCAAAGGAATCATGATGTCTGAGACATTCGCTTCCTTGACCATGCGCCTCACAATCCCATAAGCATTGAGTGCATAATTCAAAATTTGTAAATTAGGGACAGACAAATTTTTATATATTACCTTGCCGTGAACATGGGCACCCGTCAAGAATTTTGGTCCCATAATTTTGACAAAAATAAGTTTTTTATCCTTGTTTCCCTGCTAAAATAGACAATACACCTACTCTTCTAGAGTTTCCACAACTAGGTTCAAGCCCTCGCACTGACACTTCACACCAAAAATTTCAACCATCATTGCCCCTCATAGAATGAGTGGATCATGGAAGTAATCATCTATTAATAGGGACCAACCTTTCCCAATGGTGTCATAGTTATCAACAAAATATTGCAAGAAATATTCTATAATCCTTTCCCCGGGATATGTTCCCTATGTTTTTCCTATCCATTTGTAGTTCCATCCACCAAAACCTCATCTTCCTCTGTTTAAGAAAAAGCAAATGATTTTCTATCAGTCCATCTAATCATATGAGGATTTTGACAAATGAGGTACAATGCCACCGAGCCTTTTGAAGCATACCATCCTAGCACCAACCTATTTTCTTCTGCCCTAGGAGATTTCTCTAGTTTTAGTCAAGTTGTCTTCTTTACCCCATCGCAATTATGAGGTTAGGTTGGTACTATACCTAAATCATCATCTAGGATCTCTCGAAGTCTTGACCACATCTCCTTATCTCCAATTACACACTCACCATCTACCAATTCAACTCCCCTATTAGCCAAAAAGTACGTTGTTTTATTTGATTCACAATAACTATGATAAATTCAAACATTTCCCAATTTATCAATATATTATTTAATTTGCATCACTCAAGAATTTAATTTCCAATTTTGAATGTGTCTTTTACAAACAATGTTAATGCTTAACTGGGAGTCTCCTACCATATCAAGCTCATTAATACAAAGGTCCATGCAGAATCTAAGGCCCCTTAAAAAGGCCTCTAGTTCTCCCGCATTATTGGTTGTAGGACTCATGTTTATCGCCAATGCCTTAACATATCTTCCATCATCGCTTCTTATTATGCAACTGATCCTTGCTTTCCCAGGATTCTTTTTAGCTACACCATAAAAGTTTAGTTTAAACCTTCTTGGCTCGAGTTTTGACCACCTACCATTTTCCCATTCCTTTGTCTTAGTAGTTATATTATTCCTTGGTGGCCTTAATCTATCCCATTATTTTTGAATGTTATTGTCCCATGCTGTATAGAACTTAAAATCTTCTTGTATTTTACTAAAGTGTTCATACCCTCACAAATGATTTCTTATATTTTCCTGATTACCTCTTTCACATCCATAGCTTTATCACTAAAGATTATTGTGTTCCTCTCTTTCCAAATATTTCATACCACCATGGATGAGGCCACAATCCAAATATCCCTTAACATTGATTTTTTTCTCAGGATTGGCCAGCTTAAGATAAACTTTTGAAGTGTTGATTGTGGAGTTGATTTCCAATTTGAAGCAATGAACAACCACACCCAACATTTCTCTAAATAGGGGCACCTAAATGAGAGATCATTCATACTCTCTTCGTCCATGTAACACAATGAGCAACAACTAGGACTGACAATACCTATCACCCTTAATTTGTCTCCAGTTAGGATTCTTTCATGTATTGCAGTCCAAAGAAAAACCCCAACTTTGGATAGAACACACTAATTTGAGCATACAGTTGTCAGCCAATCCGTATTCTCCCTTGGTATCAATTGAAGTGCATATTGTAGACACCTAAAAATGTCTCATTACTCACACTAATTATTCATCTATTTAATTAAGTAATTCTTTAATTATTTAATTAAGCTAATTATTGTTCTAAACTGACTCAATTATCTCATTCAACATTATTAATTATTCATTTTTTATTCTCTAATTAATTAATCATCAAACCGCTTTCTCAAATATTAATTAAATATTATTTATTTAATTAATTACGATTAATTTCCTTAATTAAATAATCTTTATTATTTAATTAATTCTATTTATAATGTTTAAATAATTTCATTTAAATTAATTAACCTTATTCCTCCGAATCCCCAAATCCGAATTTCAATTAATTCCATCTAATTTCATTTCTCTCAAATTTGCATTTCACCAAATCTGAATTTCAATGAATTTATGTGCATTTCATCATCCGAAAGTCCAAATTGAAAATGAAAATCAAATTCAATTTCAAAATCCTACAACACATGTTGAAATCTTAATTGATTGATCAAATCACTTAACTAACCAATTAACTCAGTTAACTCTTCAATCACCCCTTTTCACTCCAAATCAGTTTTTTTTCTGACTAATCAATCAATCCACTTATCTCTCCAATCAATTCAGTCTTCTAATCCATCAATTCGGTCAACTAGCTAGTCTATTCAGTCCACTGATTAATCAATTGAGTTCACTCCCTAATCAATCTTGTTAATAGATCAATCAAATAAGTTAACAAGTCAATCATGACTAGTTCACTGATCAATCAATCTCAGTTAACTACCAATCAACACTTGAGTTGAAATCCTCACCCCTTTTGTGTTGAAAATCTATATATACAACATCATTTTCACAAATCAACTAGATCACACTCTTCAAAGAAATTGCCAATCTATCTAGGAATTTCAGTGCAATACCTAAGAGCCACCTACACCAGCAATTTTGAGAAGAACAATGGAAGCACAAATTTGGAATAGGGAGTTTGAACTTGTTTAAAAGATTTCAATTCTAGCATTTATTCTATTGCTTTGTGTTTCAAATCATGCTAGATTAGTTAAGGATATGTGATTGTCCTTATTTCCTAATTAAGCATATTAGATTAATGATTTTAAGCATGAAAACATTGGTGAACCCAACGCGAAACATGTTTTTTGATTTTATTTTTTATTTTTTTTGGTTTGCAGGGTCGTATAGGAATTTTGGTGCGCAATGGACTACACATAAATTCACAATTGCTAATTCTGATGCACAATTGACCTCATTCTGATTCACAATTGATCACATACTGATGCATAATTGCATTAATTGATGCACAATTGCAGGCTTAACCTAGATTTCACATTTCTTGTGTCATTTTGGCTTTATTTGCATTTGCGAAATTAACCCATCAATCTTTCATGATTCTGGAAAATTTCATATTTTTGCATAAAATGTCTCTAATTCAATGGTAGGAAGGGTAATTTTTAAAATTTCAGGTGCTAGGAGGAGGAAAAGCATATCAAAGAAAGCGAAAACTTTTGTCTTGTGTCTTTTCCTTTTGTCTATTTTTTTTTTTAAATAACTTTTTCAGCTTAACCGATGCGCAATTGCTCTGTCAGAAATTCACAATTGTGCTGACAAAAATTCACAATTTATTAGTTAGTGGTTCACAATTGATATTATATTAGTTCACAATTGGTGAGATAGTAATTTGCATTTGCAGGAATAGGGTGTAATGCTTCTATTTCAGTTGCTCTATGTTTTCTGTTAGTAATTACCTCTGTTTCTAAAAACAGAGAGGTCAAATTTGTATCCAACTCTGAAAAGTCATAACTTTTCACTTCAAACTCAAAATTACAAACCACTTACACCATTGGAAAGATCTCCAAGAGCTCTAGTTCCAGTCCTTTTTAGACTTGCACAATGTCCATAATGGACTGCCCAAAGTTTTGAGGGATCAAAATGCTTCAAAGACCTCTGAAAATGTAGTTTACTAACATGTAGAAAATACCAAAAATTATATTTTTGATATTTTTAAAATTTCTTTCTGATGAATTAGTGTTCTGATTTTTCTTCATTCTCTATCATTAAAGAGTTTTGTATCCACAGATAAAGAATCCAAATTTGTAACTGAGAGGAAAAATTAGGCTAGAAAGTCCACCATGTGCTAACAACCTTTTGATTTCTTGCAAGGGTAGCTTAGACAATCTTTCTTTTGGTGCTCTTAAAAAGAACAACACAAATCTCACCATTGCAATATTGGCTAAAATTAACACCATGTATTTTGGAGCAACATCTCCAATAGTTATAAAATTTTGCGATGAAGGTTAAAAAGAATTGTTGTTCTTTGTGTCTGTGAGATGATAGGTATATGCTCTCCCCTTTTTTGGGTGATCAAAAAGCTAGACCCACCTCTTTTATGCTTTCTTTCAATTTCAGAAATAGGATAAAACATTTAGAAGGCCTGCCTCCCAAGTAGCCCATAAGGCCAAGTGAGAGGGAACGACCTAAGTGGCAATGACTAAAGCCAACTAATCCAAGCCACTATAAAAAAATGTGTATGTGATGAAAATCATATGCGACGAGTGTTACATGCTGTCACAATGACATTATGCCTCCCTTAGTGCCTATACGATACGTTAAAATCTGTAGAGCGTAACCTCTACAGATTGCGAGAAGTCCCTTAATGGAATGCAAAATGTTGTTGATTGTGACCACTCGAACGAAACCCTTTCTACACACCTTAGAAATTAGAAGCCCAACTGAGTCAGTAACCATACACTCATATTATCACAGTGTAAGGGTGGGGAAGAATCTTCCCCCAAGACACTCACCATATATCTCCCAAGATAATGAGCCAATTGAGGAGTGATCTTCTTTGGTTTAATTTTCAAAAAAATGGGCTCATCTTAGGGTGTGACAGGGGTGTTTGAGCTGACAAAGTATCAAGATGTGGGTTGTGGTAATATTCATGACCTTTTGACCTTAGGAGAGTTTGCTAGATGTGTTATCGAACAACCAAAATTCTATCAAAAACAAAATGGGGTTTCAATTGAATGACCTAAGACCATGCAAATAAACAAAATAAACCAAAATAACCATTCACATGACTAGTAGGGTTTCAATCTCCATTTCTTCCTATTTCCATTGATCTCGTTTGATATATATGCTATCAGATTTTATATGTGCACAAGAGCTCAACAAAGAACAGATTGTGGTAGATAGCTTGATTGCAAGAAGGCTTAATTGCATAAGAGATTTGACGATTAGACGATTAGGGTTGATAATGAAGGAGAGTATCCTCTTATATAGAGAACATTGTAAGAAATTAAGGGATAAGATTAAGAGGTGTAAAGTTAAATGGCCGGCTAGGATTAAAGGGTAGGTAGAGGAAATAATTAAATGATAAAGGGGGTAGGTAAGATAAGAATTAAGAGATGAATGACACGTGTCATGGGTAGAAAAGGCTAATGAATTAATTAAATAAATAAATATTTATTTAATTAATAGAAGAAAGTGAGATCAATTAAATAAATAAAATATTTATTTAATTTAGGAAAAAGGACAATTTAAATAAATAAAAGTATTTATTTAAACGAGGAAAAGCTTAGAAAAGGATTAATGAATTAATTAAATAAATAAAGATTTATTTAATTAATAGAAGACTTAGGATAAAATAATTAAATAAATAAAATATTTATTTAATTAGATAGGATAATTTTAGGGGTCTGCATTTTGCCCCTCTTTGAGACAATGCAACTTATCGCATTGTTTCAAAGAAGATAAGATAAACTGATACAAAGTTGCCCCATGATGGGAATGATATGCCCCCTTGAGATATTGGATGAAAAAACTGAAAGGGTTTCAAACAATCTCTCGATAAGAAAGAAAGGCTAGAAAGGACTGACAAGATAGGGTGAAGAGACTGACATGGGAGACTAGGGCTAAGAAGCCCATAAGATAGGGCCACAAGGAAAACATCTCATTTGCATCCACACACCTAAGAGATTAGAGTGTACAGAGAGAGCTTAGAGCAATCAAAGCAGTCAACGATGATGGATTGCGTTCAAAGGTTCGATCGAGTCCAATGATAACAGAGACTAGATGACATGGGTGAGTCAATAAGTACCTCGAAACCTCTTTGTATGTTTTTGCATTTATTGCTGCCATTGATGCATTTTAGGGTAGATAAACAAAAATGCGAAATCAATATTTTGCCCTACGAACGCATCTAGGTTTGTGCCAGGCACGTCTAGGTAGGATAGGTGCGTCTAGGTTAGGTTTGGTTGCATCTAGGTTTAATAGGGACACATCTATGTGAAAAAGGCATGCATGTGTCATAAAGGCACATTTATGAAAGACAAGCATGTCTATGTAGGACAATGACACGTCTATAATGTACATGCACGTCTAGGGCAAGCAAGCACATTTGGGTTGATGAAAACCACATCTACGTTATAAAAATGTGTTTGTGTCTAAGGAGGCTCAAATTGATAGTTCTTTGATGAACATACGATGTTAATTGAATAAGCTACTGAGAGGATACACTCAAGTAGGGCCTCTAAATAAGATCAAGTGTGATGTGATGAACATATACACTAGGATGCAACACCATGTGATAAACATAAGCACTAGGATAGAAGTAGCACTATGTGATAGACATGAGTACCACTAGGATTGACATGATTGGTTTGCATGGATGCAGGAGTACTTGCCCCAGATAGAGTCATGGGAGAGATTCCCTATGGCATAGAGGTTACAACTAGAGTTGACCTTTGAGGAGCGGGCAACTGTCGAGGGTATGGGACTAAAAAACATCATGTATCTACCTGAGATTCAGGAAAACAAAGGATTACTGACTGCTCTAGTAGAGATGGCACTCTGAGACCTATTTGTTTCATTTGCCGACTAGCGAGATGTCAGTCACTCTAGAGGATGTTTATAGGATTTTAAGGATACCAATCCACAATGAGTTGGTGTTGTATGACAAAGAGGGTGACGGGGATGCACTGAGACGAGTCTTTGGTGACTTAGAGCTGGAGATGAGATTGGGTCATATCAACTGGGATGTTATGCTAGCTACTCGATGTAGACTACCGACAATAATTAGAGGAGTGATTAGTGGTTACCTTTTTTTAGACACGGTGACATGAGGTATGGTTGTTGGTTGGGGGAGGACTCTAGAAACATTAGTGACACAACACACTAGATATGCATGGGGTATGTGTGTATTAGCACATTTGTATCATGAGCTACACCGGTTTGTGTATCTCGGTGGTTGTGGGTTAGGGTGTTGGGTGAATCTATTACAAGTGTGGTCATATGAGCACATTGAAGTGACTAGACCGGTTCACTTTAGAGGGAGAGGGCATGGACAGTCCTACGCACACTTGTATAGTATGATCACTTCCCAACCATGGATTGGGAAGGTGGACTACTGGAGACGGGTTATAGATGACATAGATAGTATCACATGGAGACCCTATCTTGACTGTGAGGATTGGGAGGAGGACACTACAAAGATTCCATATGTTTTTAGGAGTAGGTATTTGATCAGGCGGACACCGTGTATACTGGACATACTTCTCATTAACAGGGTATGCAAGTAGTTTGGGTGATAGAAGAGGATGCCTTGGGGGTCGGGAGAGTGCGAGAGTAGGCTCACTGGGGGTCGATTTTGTCCTATGATGCTACAATTACACAATTCGAGTAGATGGTTCCTATGCCATGGGATCTATTGAGGGATGTGGTTGACATATGTGTAGATGTGGAGTATGATGCCTATTTTGTAGCACATATAGTACCAAGGTTGACAGATCCATATGAGCTTGTGGTAGCGAAGGATGATGATGATGAGGATTATGATGATAGGGGTGGAGGGAGATGGAGGAGGGAGAGGAGTAGCGAGGAGGGTGGTGAGGGGCAGGGGTGGATAGAGGGATGTTGGAGAGAGGGGTAAGAAGAGACAAGATACACAAGTAGGTAGGCCACTGATACCACTAAGGGGTAGAGGATGATATGTATTATAGGTTGGTGGAAAAGTATAGGGAAAGGTACCAGGGAGAGGTGCATAGGGACAGGCTAGGTAGGAGGAGGGTGCTCAGGGTGGAGATAAGGATGAGCTGCTAGCATTGTGAGAGATTGCAGTAGGAAAAGTTGATGAGATTGAGGATCTCAAGAGAGATGTGACTTGACTGAGGTGAGAGTTGGCAGAGATGCAGAGGGAGAGAGATCAGGCCATCCAGAGGTACACTGAGGTCGAGGAGGCACTAAGGGTAGGCAAGAGATAAGTTGAGGATAGAGGGGTTGGATATGCATGTCCTATGGGCAGGAGAGGAGATATCTTATTGGAGAGATATGTACTACACAGCTATTCCTCCAGAGCTGAGGGCTAGGAGCTTCAGGATAGCTTCTAGGATGACTACCACTGGGGGGGAGATAGGCGAGAGGCATCCAGTGGCAGGGTTATGGGTCCACCCACACCACCAAGAGGGGGAGGTAGAGGAGGTGATCCTAGAGAAGGGACTTCAAGAGCTTAGATTCCTTCAAGGCCAATTGGCTCCAAGGGAAGGAGTTCATCATAGCTCTCTAGGATCCAGTTTTTGTATCAATATTTTGTATGATGATGTAGATACCTTTGGGTGATTTTGTAGCCATATGAGATATTGACATCATTGTATCATGACACATTATTTTTTTCTATATATATATGAGACGACTCATCCTTGCGACAATTATAAGCATGTGTTCCTATGTGATGCTCTATATTCATTATGATGATTTTATGATATGGATGCAAAATATACACATGATGATAAGCAATATGTTTTTTTTTCTTTTTCTATTTTATATGCTTATGCAAATGTGGATGTAATGTATGTGGATGGATGTATGATTATTAACATGCTATGATTATTTACAAGATGAGAATTCAAATGTATATATGATATGCTAATCAATGGTGTGTGCAGGATGTGACGTAATTATGATATCTATATGTATGTATGAAATGAAAATTACTAATATGTGGTGATGCAGGTGAATGAAATAAAAATAATTTTGGTGTGTCATTATAATTAGTCATGTGATAACATGCTACATAGACTCAAGAAGGACGATGGAGGTCAATTATGAAAGGGTGATGGAAGGTAGAAGATATGGAAGTGAAAGAGATTATTGTGCTTTATCATCATTGAGATTTATTATGGCAAATAGGTTATGACAATCGAGGTATAGGTTCGACCCAGAAAGTCATTGTACCCATTTGCATGGAGATCGGACAGTCACAAAAAAGGAATGCCCCAGTTCACACTAGACTCATAGTGCCCTCATATCCTAGGACAAGTCATAGCATTACTAAGAGACAATCCACAAATAACAAAACAATAGGTGAACATATCCCATCCTCATCTTTCTAGTCA
This sequence comes from Cryptomeria japonica, assembly GCF_030272615.1. NCBI lineage: Eukaryota > Viridiplantae > Streptophyta > Pinopsida > Cupressales > Cupressaceae > Cryptomeria > Cryptomeria japonica. Next base: position 392,948,363 of record NC_081412.1, on the reverse strand, counting down.
AAGACATCCCAAAGATATAATCTCTAGTTAGAGACATCCCAGAAAAGCTAAAAGACATGTCACCAAAAGATAAAAATAAAATAAAATAAAGAGTTGACACCAAAACAAAATGAAATATTTTAAGTTATTTGTGTTTCTTTCCACATATGTTAACATGTTTGATTTGGTCACAATATTGTCATCCTGATAAAGGACGAATCATGCTGAAAACCATGTTGCTGCCAAACTATGTCGAAAGATTTGATTTGTTGAAAGTCCATTGCTGCTTATGTCTCATTTGAAACTGATTGAATGCATGAAACTAATACTTTATCGCGAAGAAGATTGAAACTATTGTGGATTGGAGATGCAAAGGAATTTTTATTATGGATTATGCACGAAAAGGAGGAATGAAAAGACGATGCTCCTAAAAACATGCAATGCTCAGGGTACCACTTCCATCACAGATTTAGGATTTTGCCGCAGTTGTAGATTGGACCTGATTTATTATGAAAGGAAAGGGTGAAAAAGGAAGGTTTACTATGAATGGCTAACCAGTCTTAGGTAGATCAATAACAATCCATGATGGGAATGGGTAAATTTATTATGGATGGATACACTGTGAGTGTGTGCAAAGTGAAAGGGTGAGATTGAATCCTGAAGGAGAGAGGATCAATGTCTCTACACATGGAGTCGGTAACCCGATTTTCACCATGTTACTTGCCCAGGGTGCCACCAAAGTGGTTTTCACCATTGGACAAATTTATTTCTCTTTACTTTTTTCAAATTTTTTCAATTTTTTTATGTCACAAGGTGCATGTTTGCTAGGTTTTCACCAAGTAAGGATTTTTTTTATTTTAAGATTTTTTTTGTATTTTTGACATTGGGATATTCTAAAAAGATATGTGTAAAACTTGCGAAGGTGCATGTTGTTAATAGGATCTTCCAAAGGTTCTCCATCTGGTGTTGAGAGCTGATATGCACCTGATCCATAGACTGTTGCGATGATGTAAGTACCAAGCTAATTGAGCTTGAAATTTCCTTTCTTTTCTCGGTCTTGCTGATTTATATGATTCTTTCTCAATACTAAGTCACCCACCTCAAATGTGTGAGACTTTACCTTATGATTGTAGTTGCATCATTGCTTGATTGAATGATATGTTGCTCCCTTGATTGTCTTCCTTGATGAAGGAACTAAGGTAGAATTACTAATGTGTGAACTACGTAAGCCCATATGCGTGTCACCTAAAGAAGTTTGGGCATCCTTGACAACAAAGTTCTTCAAGGAAGTTCCATTAAAGGTCCACTGATGTGATGTATCACCAAAAGGGAATGGATGTGTGGAACAAGTGGATGAGGAATGAAGGCTTATGATTGTGAAAAGAAGTGAAAGTAGCATGGCATGGTGGAGACTCAAGATCAACAAGAATAATTCTTGACTTGAAATTTTAGAACTTTTGCCCCTAGTTATTTTGGTATTAGGGGAGATCAACTATTGTTCTTTTTGCTTCATAGGATTTTTAACCTTGACTTTGATTTTTGCAGAGTCCAATAGCTTTTGATTTTGATTTGTACTAAAGGACTTCTCTTTATTTTTTACTTTTAGATTTTTCTTTTCATAGCTTGATTTTTTATCCCCAATGAGTAAGGGATTTTCTGATTCTTGTTGATCCAAGTCTGGGAAAAGAGTGGAAATGGAATGAATGGGTGAAATGGTAAAGCTATGTGAGTTCTCAATAGGGCTAGCGATATGCTCAATAGATTCTCCACTAGAACCATTCTTAGGACTATAGATATCAAAAGCTTCTCGCACCACTAGAGGAGATTTGCATTCAAACTTAGTAGCCACAACACTAGGTGGTTTGTACCCAATTCCTTGACATTGCAAATTGTTTTTAGGTTGTTCTTGTAGACTAAATATCTTAGGAGATAGTGGGATTTGATCTACATGAAAGATATACTCACCACATCCCATTTCTTTAACCTTGAATTTTTGTTTTAGCTCTGCTTGTTTTGATGTAGAAGATTTCAAGGATTCTAGATCAACATATGTTGATGATGGAGTTGCTTCTCTATTGATTGGTATTATTTTTTCCAATTTTGATTGCAGGTTATTGCAATATATGAATGGATTCAGATCGCCTTTTATTGTTACTTCAACTCCATTGTAAGGAATTTTATGCATTAATGATACATTGATGGTACTGCTCTCATCTCATGAATCCATGGACATCCCAAGAGTATATTATATGTAATATCTAGATCATGGGCCTGACATACCACATCCTTCGTAACTGGCCCAACTCTGAGAAGTAAGGTGATTGTGCCCTTTGGATGAGCACTCTTCATCATCATATTCTTTTATGGTGATTACATGTGTATAACTCACAACCTTTTCAAAATATTCCAATTATTTAATAGTGTTGAATATATAAATATTCAAACCTGCTCCTCCATCTATCAAGACTTGTTTTATTCGGTTTTTATAGATAAAGGCTTCAATATGTAGAGGTGCATTATGAGGTTGGGTTACAGATACATCATCGACTTCTGTGAATGGAAGGCTATGCATAATAGAAAGGTATCCCACCATGGCTTGAAATTGGTCCACATTCAGATCAGTGGGTACAGAGGTCTCTCTCAAAGTTTTATCAAGGATGGCCTTATGTGCAAGAGATATGCGTAAAATATCAAGGATGGAAATGAGGTTGGGTGTCCTCTCTAACTGATCTAAAAGGTCATACTAATTATTGGTGGATGATGAGGTTGTGTTGCTGGATGGAACACCTTGCAAGGTGACTTTACCTCGATGGGTTGTGACATTACATTCAGAGATTTCATTTTTGGAAGATGAGGAAGATGGTCCAATGCTTTTCAAAACAAATTTACTCCTTTTGAGTATTTTCTTTAGGATTTTTTTCCTTGATGATGATGGTTGAAACATGATTATCCATTTAAATTTGATTAATGGTAGAATCATAATCATAGGGCGTCTTGGTATAATTAGCTTGATTATCTGTAGTTTTGGCTTTTCCCTTGTCATGTTTAGGAAATGGCTCGTTAAACATCACATGTTCTTCATTAGAGGTGTGACCATCAACTTCTATGTCACTTCTGTCAATGAGATCTTGTATGATATCCTTCAATCTGTGATAATTGCTAGTTACATGACCTTTACTCTTGTGATGTTCACAATATTTATCATCATTCCACCAATTTGGTTTTACTTTCGACTGATATGGTGGATTACCTAGTAGTGTTATGAGCTTGTTTGCCACTAAATTCTTAAATGTTGTTTCAATCGGTTCTCCCAACGGAGTGTACTTTCTTTGGGGTTTTGATTGCCTTTGATTGTTCACTTGATTGTTCATATTAGAAGAACTTGCACCGGGGAAAGTTATCTTAGGTTTCACAACATTTGCATCTACTACCCCAACATTGACCGTGCTCTTATTCTTGTTCCAGAAATGAGGTTTATCTTTCCCTTTTTATTCCTCTTTGTTATCTTTGAATATCTTTGTGACACCTTGTTCAATAAGGACTTTTTTTGTTACCATTCCTTTCTCAATGACCTCCTTGAAGGTAGACAAACAAGCTTTTCTTAGCTCATATCTGATATCCTTGTTAACATTTTGAGTGAACATTTCTACCATTTGTTTTTGTGGGATATCACAAGACCATCGACTAGCAAGACCTCTCCATCATTGTAAAAATGAAGAGAAGATTCCCTATTTTCTGCTAAGTATTGCATAAGGTGGCCATTGACACATTTGTTTTAATGTTATATGAGAAGTGTTGTATGAAAGCCTCTGCAAGATCAGTCCATGACTTAAATACAGGTGGAAGTTGGGAGAACCATTCCATTGCTTGTTCACCTAAGCTTTATGGAAATAATCTCATCAAGTATGTTTCTTCTCCTACTACCTCAATGCATGTTGTGAAAAACTATGTTATGTGTGCCTTAGGATCCCCTTTGCATTTGTACTTGTCAAACTTTGGTGTCACAAAATATGGAGAGAATGGAGGCATTGGAATGCTTCTATCAAATAGGTAAGGACATATGTATTTCACTGCGTACTGTTTCTTTGTTGTATTCATGTTTGTCATTTGCTTTTGCAAATCCTCAATTTGTTGTTGCAAGTCATTATTGGGTGGTGTCTTTTCTCTTGGAGCTACTCCCATGTTTGAACCATCGGGCGAAGGAGGAGGGATATAATGCATATATGGATGGTATTGATCATAGATGTGTTAATATGGAGGAGGGACATAGTTATAGATTGGATATGGACCACTTAGTATGGTGTCATAATGAGGAGCACTAGGTCTAGATCGATACATGTCATGACCATGAAGATGGCAGGTATTGTAAGAGTGATCTTGAGTATTTCTGCCAAATCTGACATGGGGTCTCCTCATGTCATGATTTTGAATATTCACTTGAGTGTAATTGTATGCATTGGTATGATCTTGGGTATTATGGAGGACCAAGAGGTGTATGAAGTGTAGATGAATCTAGGGTAAACTTGCAATGTCCAAAAGTGTAATACCAAAGTATGTATGTTTTTAGAGTAAGGTGTGGCTTCCAAAGAGATGATGCATCTCTTGATGAGGTAAGTTGACCTTGACTCAAGAAGACCAAATGAGACCCTAAGATGATAGATCTTGATACGGGAATCACCTAGTGTTGTGTTGTGGTATGTTTGCAAAGTGTGATGAGGACAAGCAAAGTAACCTTTTGACTCAAATTTGAAAAATATGTATGAGGGCAATGCAAGTGAAGGAAAATGATTGACTATATGTGACCAAGATAGGTTAATTGAAAAATGAAGCCCTGTAGAAAGTAGCCTTGGAAGATCTTTGAATCTGAAAACTTAAGTCCTTTTTCTCTTGACAAATCTTTTGCAATTTCTTAGTTCTGAACACAGACGTAGTTTAAGTAAACCCAAACGTGATTTTTCAGCAAGAACGTTGTTATTATAGACACAAACGTATTTTCTGGAAATTCTAGCAGTGACAAATTTTGTAAAACACATGCAATGTTATCCGACATAGACATGATTTCCAACCAAACAACATGATTAGATCTGATACAGACACTATTTCTAAAAATGTGACAATTTCTTTCTGATATTTTGTTGTAGAACACAGACACAACTCTGTATTGGACAACCATGATTTATGAACATAGACGTGGTTTCAACAGTCACAAATGCATTTTCTGATA